>NC_073302.1:372986001-373286001 GCF_027595985.1 Sorex araneus
CCCATTATGAAGAGCAATATAATTTACTCATACCATAGGTTAAAATATATATGCTGAACAAGAAAATTCTCAAAATAATGTTTCATCAAATATTCTGACATATTCGATGTCAGAAAAACTGATAAAGAAACTAACCACCACACTATAGTTTTACTTTTCAAAAGTTCACACTTTTTTCTATTACCATTATCCCACTTCACATTCTTTTTTATCTTCTCCTGGTTTACAAAACTAGAATGTAGGTCACCAGCCCCCTTTTCCACGCCTCTTAGTACAAACATCACTGGGAATGCTTGTGGGCACTGATATTTGTTTTTAATGTTATCTTTTCAAACTAAAAAGGGAAATGGGGAGCGGAGCAATAGTACAGTAGGTAGGATGCTTGCCTTGCATGTGGCCAACTGGGGCTGGATTCCTGGCATCCCATGATCACAGCCAGGAGTGACCCTTGAGCCCTACTGGGCATGACCCAAAATAAGAAATCAAAGAAATGGGGGGAAATCAGTTTGAAAGGAGAGGATGGGGAATGGAAAGTCACAGATACTGGTGGAGGATTTAAGAGTTGGAAGATTGAATGCCACAAACTCTATTATCAAAAGCTTTGTAAACCATGGCACATTTTTTACTGCTGCCTTTGCACGCGGAAACAACCCAACTGCCCCTGAACAGAACTGTGGATGAAGAAAATGTGGTATATGTACACAATTAAATACTACTCCATGTGAAAAATGAGTTGAAACCTTGTATTTCACTGCTATATGGGTAGAACTGGAAGGTACCTACCACACTGAGTGAAGGAAGTCAGAGAGTTAATAAAAACAGAATGATGTGCCTCACATGTGGAATATAAAGAAATACATGAAGGAAATTAAAACAGTCAATGGTAACAAATCTTGAAATGTGGTCTTCAGAATTGAGTTTGCCGACATGGCAGGTGGGAGAAATGGGAGGAATGGAGTAGACCCACTTGTGGAAGGACACTGGAACTCTGATTGTGGATGTGGAATTGGACCTATAGTTCTGAAACACTACAAATAAAAGTACTGTAAATTATGGTGAGGAAATAAAATTTGAAAGAAGAAAACATTATCTTTTATTTTTTTTAATTTTTTATTGAGTCACTATGTGGAAAGTTACAAAGTTTTCAGGTTTAAATCTCAGTTATGCAATGCTCAAATACCCATCCCTTCACCAGTGCACATATTCCAGCACCAAGAATCCCAGTATAGCTCCACCCCGCACCCCCACACCCCTAACCCCCCCACGCCCCTAGCCCCCCCACCCTTAGCACCCCCACCTGTGTAACTAATAAATTTCACTTTACTTTCACTTTGATTGCATACAATATTTCAACAAAACTCACTATTATTGTTTGGAGAGTCTCTCCCCTAAAGTCAGACCTGCTGAAAAGGAAGCATTAGATAATTTGTTTTCCATTGCTGAGGATGAAGAGGTATGAGGTCGAGTGACCACACTTAGAGGCCCCTCGGTTTTGGGTTTCTGTATTTTAGTATTTTAGTAACTAAGTCCAGAGAGATATCTGCCAGAAGTTGCATTGTTGCCAACTTGTACTTCTCAGTTACATTATATTCCACATATGAGTGCAATCTTTCTATGTCTGTCTCTTTCTGACTCATTTCACTCAACATGATACTTTCCATGTTGATCCATTTATATGCAAATTTCATGACTTCATGTTTTCTGACAGCTACATAGTATTCCATTGTGTAGATGTACCAGAGTTTCTTTAACCAGTCATCTGTTTTGGGGAACTCTGGTTTTTTCCAGATTGTGGCTATTGTAAACAGTGCTGCAATGAACATAGAAATACATATGCCATCTCTACTATACCGTTTTGCCTCTCCGGGATATATTCCCAGGAGTGGTATTGCTGGGTCAAATGGAAGCTCAATTTCTAATTTTTTGAGAATCGTCCATATTGTTTTCCAAAAGGGCTGAACCAGTCGGCATTCCCACCAGCAGTGAAGAAGAGTCCCTTTCTCCCCGAATCCACGCCAACACCGGTTGCTTTTGTTTTTTGGGATATGGGCCAGTCTCTGTGGTGTGAGATGATATCTAATGTATCACAAATAAGATATGACTGAAATAGTCATAATTAAAAGCAGTTCCATTAAATTTGGGCCCATGTGACGAGACACGGGATAGGGCTAGAGCCAACCCTTGTCCTCCCCTACCACGGTGAGACCCCAAGTCGCTGCCCATGAAGAGCCCCTCTGGTTACTGATTAAGCTACTTAATGGTCATGATCCCAGAGGCACACAAACAAATCTTGGAACCCAGCGGCTTTTGGCAGAAATCGCTCCAGATTTAATTATTAAAATTTCAGAATTCCAAAACCATCATATGGAATCATATGCTATTCATAATCAGAAATAGAAAACAAATTGTCTATTGTTGCTTTTTTGGTAGGTCTGAGTGTTTGGGGAAAATCCCAAATAATAATGGTGGGGCTGGTGTCGAAATATTGAATGTAATCAAAGTAGAGAGAGAATAATGTGGACATCATCTGCCACACAGGTAGGGGGAAGATGTGGGATAGGGGGGTATAGTGGGGTTTTTTGGTGATGGAAAATGTGCACTGCTGATGGGATAGGTGTTTCATCATTGTATGACAGAGACTTAAACCCCAAGTCTTGTAACTGTTTTAAAGCTTTGTAACTGTTCTCACAGTGATTCAATAAATAAACTTATTAAAAACAAAAAAAAGAAAGAAGAAAACAATGTTACCTCACATATCACTTCTGCTCTATCATCACTATGTTCTATTCTTACTATTCTAACTCACTATAGCATGTCATTCTAATAACCCAATTATTTTTTTATGTTATGGTGGTCTACTGGAAGTTCCCAAACTTATTTGGATTATGGGCTTCCTTTACAGAAAAAAAAATAAAACTTACTCCATACCTATCTTTGAGAAATGGACCTTCTCTAAGGCAACAAACAGAAGGCACCTCCCAACTGCATCTGAGAATATGCTATCCCAGGATAGCTCCAGTTTTCCCCAAGAGATAAGATCACCCACTTTAGGAAATTGTTCTGCCATAACCCAGTGATGCTTGATTTACTGGCATTGTTCTTCAGGACCCTTATTCAAAAAATGCTTCATTCAGAACTAACACCATAGCTGGCCAAATAACTTCAATATCTTTTTTCAGTCACCACTATCCATGCCCTCACTGACAAATTTACAAACTTTAAGGCACACTATGCATACTTTCTTAACCATCCCATGCCGATGCTTCAAGGTTAGTCTTAAGCTTCAACTAACTTCTGATGCTTTCATACATCTTTGAGTTTTATATGTTTTATACACATTTCACCTGGACAAAAACACTGATATTCTAAACTATTCAGTCGTGTTCTCTAATAAGCATCTATTGTACTTCACTCTTTTCCTGGACCCAAACCCCATTCCATCATCTCCAGACACAAGCAGCTTATACTTACCTTCTGTTCAAATCTCTTACCTCTATAACATTCCAGGCATAATACAAGACAATGAATACACAGAGAGGTTCTACTCTAAGAAATCTTGTCTGATAGGAGAGACAGAAAAAAATCCAAATGGTTATGGAGTAATGTACTACATGCTGTAACACAGCTAGATAAAGAGCACTACATAAATAAAGAGAATATAACAGAGGGTGAAATTAAACCATCGTAGTGGTATGATGTAGTAAGAGATAAATTTAATTGAAAGAAGCAAAGAAATGGCATTCCAATTGCTAGGACTAAACAATGCAAAGAGTAGAGGAATGAAGAACACTTGATGGATTAGTCAATGACAGATGATTGATATGTTTAAGGTATACTGTGGACATACACATACAGCAGGATACATAGTGGAGCATAAAAAAATATTAGAAATCAGGGGTAAAATTGGAGGAGAAAAAAGTGATTAAATTCAGCAGCTGAATTTCTTCTCCAACACTGAAAAACAAATAGCTACCAAGCGAGCTCCAAATGCAAAATTACTATTGATACTAATACTAAGTCCACAACTTGAGTGATGAAAAGCTGATGAAAAGCAGCAATAGTCACAGCACAGAATCAGCTAGTTTCTAAACAAGAAAGCTGGAAGTCATTAACCTAGAGTGGAAAAAAATTACGACTCATCTGGCCACAAATTTAACCTCCTTTGACCTCCTAAAAGACATGAGACTATTTGTTCTCTTTGTTAATTTTATTTCATGTAGGATAACATTGGGTTTGTCCTTTCAGCCTTGCTGCAGGGAACTTAGTTTACCTGAAAGCAATGTCTTTTCTGTATGGACACAGGAAGTCAGTTAATATTATGCTTTGTAACTTGGGAGCTGATTGACTCCAATAATATTTACTTCTGGGCATCTGCTTTCTCAACTCAGATGCCCGTAGTTCCTAGCACCCCAAAAGCAGGGTCCCGATGAGGGACAGAATGGACCCAGGGCAAGCTGTGAGCTACCCTGGCATTGAAATGGGCCAGGCCCAAGTGCCACAATACTCAACTATAAATTGAGTATCTGGTCATAGACAAATGCTGTCATAATCCAAATGTAAAAGCAAGACTAAGACCATGCCGGGGTTAGGAAGACTAACCTGACCTGAGGACTGTGGTCTGGAATACATAGTGAGATTTCCTCAGGAATAACCAAACTTTAAGTCTGATATATCTCTTACTGTGCTCAAACAGAATGACATTGCTAGAAATATTAGAAGTAGATTTACTACAACTATTTTAAGTGTATTACTAGCTGAGGAAAGAAGAAAGTGACACACCCTGGATGGGATCCCGCCCTTGAACAGATCACCTAATAATCTGGAGTTATCTCCTTAGATGAGATTTTGTTAATCTCCTGGAGGAGTGGTCTTACCCGTCTTTGTTGATTTGTTAATGTTCAACCCACATTTGTGTCACTGCCCTATGTGATTGCTATATAATCTAAGACTGTAAGAGAAGTAGGGAAGAAGACACAGAAGTGGAGAGAAGACACAGAAGCAAGAAGACACAGAAGCAGAGGGAAAAGACACAGAAGCAGGGAGAAGACACAGAAGCAGAGCACAGAGTGAAAGAGAATCATCCGAGCCAGAAGCAGGGGAAAGAAAGAGGAGCACAAAGCAAATAAGAAGTGAGAGTGAGTGGGGCTCCAGAGACTCAAGCAGAAGGGCTCCAGAGAGAGAGATAGAAAGAAAAGAGATCGGAAGAGACCAGAGGAGAGACAACAGAGACAGAGAGAGGTCAGAAGAGACCAGAGGAGAGACTACAGAGACAGAGTCAGAGATAGAGGGACAGACAGAAGAGAGCACAGCTGCACACACAGAAGCAGAGCACAAGGAGGAGCCATCCCGATCCGGTCCATACACAGCAGCTCGAGAGCACCGAATGCGAGTGGAGAGAGAGAGAGAGAGAGAGAGAGAGAGGGAGAGAGAGAGAGAGAGAGAGAGAGGAGAGCCACCCCGAGAGCCCAGGAACAACACACACCACCCCCTTTCCCACGTGCGCCTATATATTTTTATAATTTCATATTAATATTCATAAATCTCAAGAAAGGAATACTGTTTTCACTATGGGGAGATGTCCAGATTCCTTGAAAACATGACATAAAATATATGGCATATACATCATAAAATCTGATAACTTTTAAGTTTCAAACACACCTGATCCCTTGGACTTCTTATAAAATTAGGATTTTGAGACTTCAAAGAATCATTCAAATACTTAAAAGTGTTTATTGTCTAAGAAAATTTCAGAGTTTGTGAAAGACTTATTTAGAATTGATTTTCTTAAATGAAAAATAAGTTACCAGTGCCACATATATTTTTAGTTAGTAATAACATTTGATATGAGTGATAGAGTTTATTATACTTAAATAACATAGTACCTTTTCACTTAGATCAAACACTTTCAATATTAAACTATTAAATCAACCCCATTTTCTCCCCCTAATAATTCAAATAACATCAGAAAAAAATGTAGAACAACATTCTCTTTGTCTCATAAAATCTTAATAGATAGTTTCCTGGAATTGTCTATTCAAATAGAAAATTAATTTTCATGCACTGTTGAAAATACCATATTGGCTAGCAAGGAAAACTTCAAACACCAGTAGACTAAATAATAGGGGAAGGAACTATGAGAACTCAAAACAATAGAACTGGCTCTACAAGATGATCATGTGAGAATAGCTTCTCTCCTGTTTTCTTACTCTATGAATATATCGTTAAGAATGAAGTAGCAACAGTCAAAGAAGTTTTGGATAAAGAGAAATAATTACAGGGTTACATCATTCAGGCAGATTTTCTAGGTTTGTGTTAAAGGTGGAAAGATTACACAGTGTTTCCTTTCCAAAGATGAAAGAGGCCCTACACAACACCTATAACAGACGTGGGCATCTACCTCAGGGCATCTAATCATAGTTGTCTTTTACCCACTTTAAGATGAAGAAACAGTTCTGTGCATTAGATGGTCACATAACTGTCACTGTCACTGTCACTGTCATCCCGTTGCTCAGCGATTTGCTCAAGCGGGCATCAGTAATGTCTCTCATTGTGAGACTTATTGTCACTGTTTTTGACATATCGAATACACCAAATACACCACGAGTAGCTTGCCAGGCTCTCCAAGAAGGTCAGAGGAATCGAACACAGGTTGGCTGCGTGCAAAGCGAATGCCCTACCACTGTGCTCCAGCCCAAGTCACATAACACAAACATATTTAAAGCCAACAATGTGTATATTTTAAAATTTAAATTGTATCTTTTGCATTTACTTATATACTATGTAAATACAAAATAAAAGATATTTTGTGTGTGCATGTTTCATAATAAAAATACTTTCAATGCTGTAAGTCTTACAAGTAGTAATCAAAAGGTCCAGTCTAAAAGAGAAATGGACAAAGGACACAAAGAGATATAAAAGAGGGAAGAATCTCTAACAGATATCTGGAAAGGGATTCAAAGCTATTAAGAATGTAAATAAGTAAAATGATTACAAACTATCACTGTCATCCCATTATTCATCACTTTACTCAAACAGGCCCCAGTAACGTCTCCATTCATCCCAGCCCTGAGATTTTAGCAGCTTCTCCTTACTCGTTTTTCCCAACAATTGGAGGCTGTTTTCAGGGTCAGGGGAATGAGACATATTATTGGTACTGTATTTAGCATATCAAATATGCCACAGGGAGCTTGCTAGGCTCCTCTGTGTGGGTGGGATACTCTCGGTAGCTTGTCGGGCTCTCTGAGAAGTGTGTGTATATACACATATATACACACAGACATATATATATATATATTTCCCTTTATGATGATGTGCCACGCAACCGTGAATATGTTCACTCATGCATGAGGCTTGGCCCAAGCGTGTGGAAAGTGGCCTGGAGAGTGGCAGCTGCCGGGGCTGGGTCCCTTGGGGTGAGCAGGGCTATCATGCTGAATTTTTTAAATTAGCAAAAAAATATATATATATATATATATATATATATATTACAGTAAGAGTTAAAAATCAGTATGTTTTCCTTTCCGGCCCCGCGCGAGATCGACCCCGGAGGCAACTGAACCACTTTGGACACGAGCGGCGCCCCCAAAATGCCTCCAAACTGTGTGCTGCGAGCTTCTGGCCCAGGCGCTGCCAGCGAGTGATGCAATTACCAAAAGAATTTTCCTTGGACTTCATATAGAAATCCAAAACCACGCGGCTGCGATAACCTAATATCTCTTGATTGTCAGCAACATGTAAATGTTCCTTTTTGGCAGGGCTTAACGTGGGGGGAAACTCCAAACAATAGTACTAAGTTTTTTGTTAAAGGGTAAAAGATTGTAGCGATAGAATTTTAGGCAGAATTTTCCCTGGACTTTATATAGAAACCCAAAACCGCGCGGCCGCGGCAGCCTAATGTCATCTAATCATCAGCAATATGAAATGGTTCCTTTGTAATGGGTTGGACTTTGGGGGGACCATAATAGGGTTAAAGTTTGTAGCGACGTGTAATTTCTGGCTGTACTTTCCCTGGACTTTATACAGAAATTCAAAGCCGCGAGGCTGCTGCCATGGCCGCGCAACCTATTGTCATTTAATCATCACCAATATGAAATGGTTCCCTTTTAACGGGTCGGACTCTGGTGGGAAATCCTAACAAGAATAGTAAGTCTTTTGCTGAAATATTGAAGGCCACCAAAGTGGTAGCCATCTCTATAGACTGAACTAAGCCATATCCCCACGCCGGCTGAGAAGAAATAGCCTTCTTTCTCAGGAAGAAACGCGGCGTGGCGTTAACCATAGTATGATGTCCATTAAGCTGACACGGACGTGGTGGCGTGGGAATGGGATACAAGGGAATAAATTATTATGTAGTTGGAACAGCGGGACGCTGGTGGAATCTTGAGCCGGGGCCGATACCAGCGTATTACTTTTGGTTCCAGAAACTGCTTGCAGACATTCTACCAGACTATCAACTAATCCAGAGCCCCACGACGGCTGATGACGAGAAATAACCATCTCTTTTGGTTTGTTTTCCCTTTGTCAGGCAGCGTGGTGATTACTAAACAGGCGTGATCTCGGTGGCGCGGGACGAGGGGGGAAAAAAATAGAAAAATTATGTAACAAACAGCGGGACTTAATATCTCTACATTCTCAGCAATGGAGAGCCATCAAATGCTTCCTTGACAGTGGGACTGTCTTCTCTTTTGGGGGGGGAAACCCTAGCAACAATAGTGAATTATGTGTTGAAACATGGACTGTAACCAAGATAAAGCGTAAACGAAGTGAAACTTATCACTTACAAGGGCGGGGACTGGGGGGGCGGGAGGGGGCGGGAGGTATAATGGGGTGGTTGGTGATGGAATATGGGCACGGGTGAAGGGAAGGGTGTTTGAGTACTGTATAACTGACATAATCCTGAGAACTTTGTAACCCTCCACATGGTGATTCAATAAAATTTAAATTAAAATAAAATAAAATAAAATAAAAGATCAAGAGCAAGAAAAAAAAATACAAAAAAAAAATCAGTATGTTTTCCCTACACAACAATCCAATCCAGATCGGTTTATAAATTCCATCTGATGGTTCAGACCGAATGGTTCTCCTTGTGTCCTGGGAGCTAGAGAGAAATAGCAGGCTCACCCGCCAATGGGGACCACTCCCTGATGTTGTTAATTGCCTCAGTCGATGACTTATGTGGCCAATATTCAACTTATAACCAACCTAAACAGAATACCCTTTATACAATTTAAAAACAAAAGGAGAGACAGAAATTAGAACACCACCTTCGGGAACTGCCATACGGAAAAGCAAGTAAGAAACAGTAAGCATGAGGGACTGACAAAACCCCACATGGCACCCACACCACTCACCCCCTTGGTCCTGCTGCCTTAATTTTCAGATTGTCAGAGAAAAGAAAAAGTGCTTCCATCAGCTCTAAGTGCATAACTGACAGTGTGTAAACAGCAATGGGGAGAAAGTTTGATGAAATCAATGTGTTATGAAAGCAAAGAGAGAAAAACATTCTACATGAACTTTATCACTATCAAACATCCTAACAAGCAAAAGGTTTAAGAGTTCAAGATAATGGAAACTTTTCTAAATAAATCACCAGGGAGTTCCAAAGTGGTACATTGTGTTACAAAACTAGGCAATACACCTAGATTATCTTTGACAAACAACCCTCAAACACCTTGTGCTTCGATAAACCTAGGATATCCCCACAAACAAAATGAGGGACTGATTTAATTATCTGAATAATTACTCACCATAAGGAGGAAGTTGCTGGCACAAAGTAGGAACTCAATAAATATTTATTGAATGGAACTGGGAGAAATAGCAGAAGCTAATAAAGATTACCTGTCTTTATTGATGAGATTTATCAAATTATTGCTCCAACATTCCACATCACTTCACTTAATAAAAAGTAACTGGTACTGAAAGCTCTAAATATTTGTTCTTTTTCACTTGTTATCAAAAGTATCAAGTACTAACCCAATGTTTAATGGCACTCAGAGGTTCAATGAAGTTTTCTCTATCCAGAATCAGCAACTTTGACCCAATTTTTGGTATAAAAGTATAGGAATTTAAAAGCATGAGTAGAGGAATTTGTGATAAAAAGAAAATTCTAATAGTTGTAATAACAGATAAGCAACCTCAAAGATATTCACTTTAATAAACTGTCAGCTTTTCTAGTTTTTCACCTGAAAATTGGGAGAAGGATCCCATCAGTAATGTCCAAACTTCTTTAACTGCCTTGGAGAAACTGTTGTTATAAGCTGCGCTGTTCCTACATATCAGAGCCACAGAACTCACAAAATTGAAGGCATGAGATCTAAACTACAACAATCAAACTCAAAAATATGACTGTCAAGGAGGCAGGCCGGGGAAAGAAACTAGGACACAAGTGGAGAGAAGGGGACATTGGTGGTGGGCTTGGTATTGGAACAGTGCATGCCTGAAACTCGACCATGAATAACCTTGTAAATCACAAGGTTATTAAAAAAATATTAAGTGCACCAAAGCACCAAATGCATCAAAAGTAATATCATTCTTCATAAAACAAAAAGCATATATACAGTGCGCTCTACATAAATTTTCATAAATTCACTTATATATGTTTTATATACACACATGCCGATAGATATAGCAGCATATATAGAAGAATATATATATATAAACACATTCCTCTACACAAAGAACTATTCCATATAAAATGGAGTATCTCTGTACCTACAGAGAAACACGCTTATCTCTATAAAACTCAGGTTAAGCACATGCCTTGCATGTGGCTGACCTTGGTTAGTCTCTAGCACCACATCATCCCCTGATAAACATCAGGTGAGATCCCGGAGGGCCCTGAGTATGGCCCAGATTCCAGGGTAATCCCAGCACAATTCACCAAGGCCCCAGCTGCAACTGATGCTAGACACTAGCCCAGGTGGCCAAGTATCAGTAGGAGGCCACCCTGTGTCTCCTGACACTGCCTGGGAGGCCCACTCCCTGCCCTAAAACCCAAAACAGCAGTTTCAAAAATATTACTTATATGTATGTGCACTGTGGGATGTTATAATATGGCTATTCTATTTCATTGCTTAACTGAAACCTATGAAATTGATTGTGTGGACCCCTAACAGTTCATGACATTATAATTTGGAAAACACTGAGCTGGATTATTTCTTCCTATTTGTTGAAAACTGTGATTTTTAAAAAATAGTCATCTAAAAATATCCATCTTCCCAAATACCAGCTTCTCAACAACATACAATGCTAACACTTGAATAAAATGATATATTTACCACAATTTCTTCCTTGCAGTCAATACCAATGCTCCTTCCCATTCAACAACTAAATCTGACATCAAAGTGTACAAAGAGGATTTTACAATAAAAACTTAAGTAGCCACATAAGAAACTCCTTTTTAGCAGCAAGAAAGTACCCTGGAATTTTGGTATATAATCCAGGAATAGCCCAGCAAAATCAAAATGGTACATAGCAGCAGCAAACCATATATATACATATGGATCTAAATGGACTGATAGATATTTCAAAATAGTTACAATTCTGTTTTCCTTTATGTAATGTGTTCCCTGAAGCCTAAATATGCTAACTTTCTAAGACAGCATAGACTGTGACTTTGCAGATGTTGTTTTATGCTTAGATTGTCACTGCAATACCCCACACCTCATCCCATCTTATTTTCAACCACCTACAGTAAGACTTGTAGATATGCAGGAATCACTGTGGGGAAAAAAATAGCTGCCTTTAAGTCAAACAATATCTCCCAATCACTATAAGTATTTTTGCAATAGACACCTGGTCCAATGCCTCATTAACTTCTCACCCCTCCCCCCCACCCCAAACACTAAAACACTGTCTCCTCAGAAACATTCCTAAAAGTATCTTTTGCATTTGTCAACGATTTCAGAATATCTGGTGTAAATTTTCTGTTTTTTAATTTGAAAGCTTTTTTTTGGCAGGAGGAGCGGGGTGGGGGGGAACAGTTGTGCTAAACTTAACAACGTTCAGGGGTTACTCTGGGCTCTGATTGGGGCTTACTCCCCGCAGTGCTTAGGGAATAAGTACAAGCATCAAATCTGAGCTCCCACAAGTAAAGCATATGTCCAGTCCTTTGAGCTCTCTCTCTCTCTCTCTCTGGCCCTTTCTCTTGGCTTTTAAGTCCATAAGACAAAGAAGAAATGAATTCCACATGTATTTAAAGTCACGTGGATATATCACTGCAATTTATAAGATAAACTGTAAAACTTCAACATTTTTAATTCAAATAGCATTTCAATTCATAAATTTAAAACAGTAATGTCAAAAAGTAGGCCCATTGTAAATCTGTAATCGAAGCATTCTGTGAATGTTCCAAACTTGGCAACACACACTTTTATTTTTAATTTTTGAACTACTAATTCTGGAGGAAAAACAAACACCATTAACTTCCTCTTCAGTCTCTAGCTGTCTGGGGCATGTGTTTTTATCGCTTCCTGCCACAAGGAAGAACATTTGAAATAAAGAATAATATTCAAAAGAACATTTTCTGGGTTAGTCTAAAATCATTCTTTCAAGAATTAAAAAAATAGTGTAAACATGTTTAAATAGGATTACGAGTGATGAAAGTACACAGGAAATATTCACTTTTTTCCCATGGTGGTAGAGATCTTAGCCAGAACCTCACACAAGGAGCAAATACTCTACTACAGATACATCTGCAGTGCATCCTTCACTTTATTACATAACTTTATGCAGGCTCAAAACAGATCTACTAAGATTTTTTGATGACTAAACTAAGTTAAGCAATTTTTTTAACTCGCAAATAACTGGTAAAGCTAGAATTTAAATATATTGTTTTATATATGATCTCATGGTAAAAATTACATCACACTAGGATTCTTATAAAGGACCTTTTGGTCAAATTATAGGTTTTTATTTTTTATTCGTTTGTGTAAACAGATATAGGTCTTTGTGAGTTTGGGAAGAGACACTTATGGAGGCTGTAAATGATAAAAACTGATAAGTGATTCCTCATTCTAAGTCAACCATCCGATAGTTTTTACTAAGGTTTATATACCAAATAGCCTACTAAATACTAGGAATTCAAATCTGTAGCACTGTCTTCCTGTTATTCACTGATTTGCTCGAGCAGGCACCAGTAACGTCTCCATTGTGAGACTTGTTTGTTGTTACTGTTCTTGGCATATCGAATATGCCACGGGTAGCTTGCCAGGCTCTGCTGTGCAGGCGGAATGCTCTCAGTAGCTTGCCGGGCTCTCCGAGAGGGACAGAGGAATCAAACCCGGGTCGGCCATGTGCAAGGCAAATGGCCTATCCACTGTGCTATTTTTCCAGTCCTGGGATCCAAATCAAAGACATAAATTATATTTTTTATCATAAGGAATTAATAAGAAATTTAATAAGGAGATTGTCTTACTCGGTTTTTTAAAAAGATTTTTATTGACTCTCTGTGCGACACACGGTTACACGGTTACAAAGTTGTCCATGATTGGGTTTCAGTCATACCGTCATACAGTGTTCCAACACTCTTCCCTTCACCAGTGCACATTTCCTGCCACCAATGTTCCTAGTTTCCCTCCTGTGCAACCACCCCATCCCCACATGCCTCTATAGCAGGAATCTCTCTCTCTCTCTCTCTCTCTCTCTCTCTCTCTCTCTCTCTCTCTCTCTCTCTCTCTCTTTCTCACTCTCTCTGATCTCTCCCAATCTTTTGGGCATTATAATTTGCAATACAGGTAATAAGGATTATCATGTATATCCCTTTAACCAACTTTCAGCAAGCAGTTCTTGTCCAGAGTGATCATTTTCAACTATTTTTGTCATAAACCCCCCCCAAAAAAAAATCTGATAGTAGGTGGACTAAGCAACAAGAATCTGTTTCTCATCATTCTAGGAGCTGTTATATCCAAAATCAAGGTGCTGGCATAGTGAAGACTCTTGTTCCAGTTTTCAGACAGCTGCTTTCTTGCTATATCATGAGAGTTCTACTTGTATAACTTAATTCAAACCTAATCATTTTCTCATATCCTCCACCATTAAATACTATCACACCGAGCCTAAGGATTTCAACATATGAATTTTGGGATAACATAAGCATTCAGTCTGCATCAGGAACCCAATTAGGGAAAACAAATAACAACTATCAATTTGATTCATGTAACCTCATGAATATTACCAGTCAACTGTGACCAACAAGTATTTCTTGATGGTGAAAATTAATTTTTGACAGTAGATTAAAGTCTATAAGAAAGATATCTTGTATGCTGAAAGTTAATAAAAGTCTAAACATGCACATATGCTGCCTGAGCCCATGTGCTGCTTGTGCCATGTGGCCGAGCACATGTGTTGCCCGCATCTCCCCCCTTGAGATGTGTACTTTCATGCTTTCGTGTCCAGTGCTAGGATGTGTGTAGAGCTCTCTCCACCCTTGGAGAAGCCCAAGTTCTCTCTTGAGTGCATTATTCTTACTATTTTCTCTCCCACTTATCCCTTCCTCCTTCCCTCAGAAATCTCTAAATAAAATCTGTTACTTCACAAAAAAAAAAAAAAGTCTAAACATGATGGCCTCTCGGTATCTGTATTGCAAACCATAATGCCCAAAGTAGAGTGTAAGAAGGAAATTGTCTGCCATAGAGGCAAGGGGTGGGGTCGGGCGGGGTAGTGGGAGGAATACTGCAGACAATGGTGGTGGAAAATGTACACTGGTGGAGGGATGGGTGTTTAATCTTTTTATGACTGAAACTTAATCATGAAAGCTTTGTAACTGTATCTCACAGTGATTCAATTTTAAAAAAAGAGAAAGAAATACAATATTTTTCATGCTTCGCAAAGAAACGGGCTCGGAAATGGTAATTTGGCGAAGATCAAAAATCAAGGAAATTAGAGAGATTGGATTTAAACAAGAATCTACTTAGCTCCTACTGAAACGAGATAGCTATATCCAGGCAAAAAGCACCCCACAATGCCTCTTCAGAAGCTGTACTTCTATTCTTCCTACCATGAGAGGAAATTCTCAAGAGCCAGATGCAAACACACATCAAATATATAGCCCTTCTTTTTTTTGGTTTTTTTTTTTTTGAAACAAGTATCCAAATATTTCATGTCAGGGTACTCATTAGGAGCACATACCCTAGAATAACCTGCCTACCTCCCAAAAAAGGCAAATAAGATTGTTTTAAGCAAATAAGATAGTGGTTTCATGGTGAAACAAGTATGACTATTATGAATATAATAATTCAAAAAATATTATTTTATATTATAATTTGTAATGCTGAGTAAAAAGGAGAAGACAAATGCATTTTATCTTTATCTTTATTATGTACTAAAAATATTAAATTAACATTTTAATATGTAGTTTAATGTTTAAATAAATCAACCTAGGATGGTGATACAGCTCTCATTCATCTTTTCTCAGGTCTGAGAATGTCCGTGTTAAAGGGTGACTATTTAGGCTGCAGTAAAATTTAACATAATACATCTGCTTTGGCACTATATATAACAGGTACTTAGTATGCTGCAGCTTGATGGATAGATGAGTGGACAGATGCAATAAAGAATGAGTAAGCTGGTCATATTACTTGGTCACAGTCAGAATGTTAAATTAGGCCCAGGGGTGTGGATCAGTACCATAGCACAGGTCTTAAATGGAAGAGCTTGATTGCTGGCACTGCATCCTCCCTCAAGTCTACCCCCTACACAGGGGGCATAATGAAATATTTCATTTTACTTAGGATTTCAAAATTATATTCTCACCTTCTGATTAAAACTAATACTATTTTTATGTAATAAATCATATCATTTAAGAGGTGGCATGCCACATATATATATATATATATACTGAGTCTACACATGTATTTATGCCTATGGTTATTTGCATACATCATACATGTTTAATTATAAATATGTGTCTCTCATTTTCTCTGTACTTATATTACTCTCTGCATTGGTCTCTTTCCTTATATAGTTAAGAGATATAAACAAACATAGGCATATAAATATATATAAATTCAGAAATGGGAAAATTTGATATGTTAACTAAACATTTATCCACAAGTTAAAATACTTTACAGGCATATCCAATATGCCATGAACAGTAATGATAGATCTCATTTCCCTGACCCTGAAAGAGCCTCCAATCGTTGGGAAAGACAAGTAAGGAGAGGCTGCTAAAATCTCAGAGCTGAGTGTAATAGAGACATTACTGGTGCGGCTCGAGTAAATCAATGAACAAAGGGATGACAATGATACAATGATACAATGTACTCATATAAAAATACCACATGCTGGGCCAGGATATAATACAATAGTTAAGTTGCATGCCTATGTATTTATTAATGTGTTGTGATCCTGGCACTATACAGTCCCCAGAGCACTGCCAGGTGCATGCCTAGAGGCTCTCTTCATCGCTGGGGTTGCTCAATGCACTCTCCTTGCAATGGCATCACCGAGCACAGGCAACACTGCCTTTTCATACCCTTGCACTGAACCAAAGGTCCTGTTGATTGAGAATCACTGGCCCTCCTGAGCACCATTTGATATCCCCCCCTACCAACACCCACACCCCTCCCCCCAAAATAAATCTTATCCTTAGAAAAATATTAGAATTATGCAAAGTTTCTTTCTCTGTCTTTGGGCTTTTTGGCCCAGATGACTGGTATAAAGAGTGATCAGAAAAACTCAAGCATTACTAAGTGTCAAAGCACCAGGTGGTCCTCACTAATTTTCTCACACATGGTCACAAGCCCCAAGGTGGTCATGGTTGCACATTTGTCCTCTAATCTTCTAATCTTCAAGAATGGTTGGCCTTTACGATAACCCAACATGGCCTTCAAAGTCCATGAAGACTCAGAAGGTCCAAGCAGGACCTGGAAATCTGGGATGTCTGGTAATTCTTAATAAACAATGATGAAATGAATGGAAAAGAGTATATAAAAGGGTTGTAAATATTAGTAAAACTTATTCTGCAGGATTGCTAATAAAGAGATAGAGTTAGATGAGATTTATATACATACATACATACATATAATTTAGAGAGAGAGAGCAAGCCCTTGACTCAGACCAGATACATAAACCAATTTCATTTTGGTCACTTTTATTTTCATTGTCATGTATTTTCAATATACTAAAAGAATTTCAGACACATAGTAGGCACACAGAATGTCACTGCAGAATGAATAAATTACTACTACTATTAAAATTCTATTGAAGACAGAGAAAAGATCATGGGATTTGGCTATTAGACAGTAATTAGTGCACTCAGAGATTGCTTAAATGTCTAGGGGTTTTGAACACTTGGGGAAGTATAAGTCAGTGTTTTGTAAAGAACAATTTAAATCAAATACTATTGTAAATTTTTGTCATGATCTTTCATTTTAATATTAAAAATTATTCATTAGAACACAAAGACATTCTTATTATGAATAGCAGCTTTTAAAAAAGTTTATATTTTATTTTAGTTTTAACAGAATATTATGCTACTTGATCTTCAGTCCTCTCTGTTAAGAAATTAAATGATTATTATCATTTCTATTTTTTGTTGTTTTTTTTGGGGGGGTCACACCCAGTGATGCTCAAGGGTTACTCCTGGCCCTGCACTCAGGAATTACTCTTGGCAGTGCTTGGGTGACCATATGGGATGTCGGAGATTGAACCCAGGTCAGCCGTATGCAAGGCAAACGTCTTCCCCACTGGACTATCTCTTTGGCAACATCATTTCTATTTTTAAAATAAGAAAACAGATTCGAAGAAAGACTGGTGACTGTTAGGGAATGAGAGCCCAACAGCCGGAAATTCCCATAATGTCTTTTGACCAAAATTTGCAAATGTGTTCATTCAATTTATTTCCAATCTGACATGCTTCTTCTCACCCTGAGTTTTCAATCCTATAGTCTGAAGTGAAGGATGAAGTAGGATAAAGTGGGCATAGGGAATTTTTGAGAATACTGATTCTTGCTCAGAACTCAAACAGAACCAAAGAGCACTCATCATTCCCACAGTCCAAAATATTAGCAAAGGCAACAGACATCTATTCACCTGATGCTGGTCAACCAAAAATAAAATGCTACTGTAGACTTTGGAAATATAAAGATGTATTAATGGAAAACTTTTCAGTAAAGAATGTGCAAGCTTTAATATCTGATCCTGACCAGTTAGCTAAACAGAAAAATCCATCTTCACATTGTGATTTTGCTACCATGCTGTTGAGTTGCTTGGATTCACATCCAAGCTCAATCCCTAATCAAATGCACAATGTTGGCATTGTCTTTATGTCTCTAAGAATTACTTATTATCTATAAAATGTGTTTTATTCTGTAGAGCTTCTAATATGAACAAATGAGGCACTAGTGAAATATCTGACTTGGAATTTGAAATACAATGAACACTTAGAACACTTAGTATAAGGACATTGCTACTTAATAATGTGTAATGTATCAGTCTTTCAGATCGAATATCACACTGTATTTACTCAGATCCAGTATGATCAAGATACTGTGTACAAAGTGACAAAGCATCATTTGGCAAAGTAAGCTTGCCTTAATTATGGTGAGAAAAATGCTTAAGATAATCACTGAATTTTTCATTAACTGACAGTGTCAGATTCACGCTGCTGATTTTCAATTATTCATTTGTAAATTAATGTACATTTTCATTTCATACATTGGAAACATGAAGGGGGTGGAAAACTAGGGCCTAGACGCACACTTGAGATTCAATAATTTTACACATTATAAGAAAAATAAATGGTTCTTTTTTAAAAAGTAAAGACATACTCTCATGTATCCTTGTGGCATTTGATATCTAAATGAGATTAATTTGCCTCTTTTAAAAACACAAAAATTGAGAATCCTGTTGATCATCTCCTAAAGGTCAAGGATTTCACTTTTATTTACTTTCTCCTGCTGTTTTGTACTTCCCTAATGCTTCCTTAACAGCAGCTCTCAGCATTGGTTGTACATTACAATTACCTTGAAGGTTCAGTGAATCCTCAGAGCTAGGCTTCACAGAAGTTCAATTAAGTCAGAATCATTGACATTAGTGATACCTGTTCAGATTTTGTTTTGACTATTTCAAGCTCCCCAGGTGACTTTCATGCCTGGCTTAAAATGAAAGTCACTGGCTCAGGCAAAAACTCTCCAACAGCAATGATGACCTTCTTTGCCTTGTTGACTGCTGTTTGAACAGTTTCCTTCAAACCATAAAATCACTTGTTTCAAAGACTTAGACTGACCTTACTTCAAATTAGTTTGACTCCCCTTGATCCTAAAAAAACACCTTAAAATATTCCCATTCCATTAGTTTTCTTAATAAAGTCAGGTATAGTGAATTATATAAAAAAATACATTATACACAACACTCAATTACAGTGTTGGTAAAAATTACACGTGCAGGAAAGAGAGTAGAGCTCTGTAGAATTTTTTAAGGGTTTACATATGATAATAATTTTATAATAGCTGAAATTACAAATCTCAGAGAGAAAAGTGTAATCCTAAAGTCAACACAATGGATATAGTGTTTTAATATTAAAATATTTAACACAGTCTTATAGCTAATCTGAAATGCTTTTCATTCTGTAACAGAAATTCTTTAAATATGCTGAATTCATTTGTGGAACAATGGGTGTTTAAAGAATAAGACAAGCAGAGGAAATCTGATCTGGTAACAATGACAAGCATAGCCAAGAAAAGAATTTAATGTATATGCTTCAGGCAGAAAGTTTGTTTTCCTGGGTTATTTAATAGTACATTTTTACCCTTACTTTAAGGACGGTAGAATGTAATGAAGTTTCTTGGACGTTGAAAAGGGAAAGGAGAGAGCCAAAAGCCTAGATACCTCACCATTTGTGTTATTTTTCCTTTCAATATCCTAGTTTGAAAACAGTTTAAAATAATGAAGATTGCCTTTACAATCTTCTTACAAAATCAAACCATTCTATAAAGTATCCCATTTCTATTGGAGATAACATGGAGGAAGGTAGGAAATGGAATCCAGCAAGGGTTCAAAACCTGAAAATCAAAGTCACAAAGATAAGCAACAAAAATTGGAATGTGTTTTGATTTGTCTCTTGCAAGGCACTGAAATGATGAGGTATGGAAAATTTTTTAAGTATAAGTAGACAAATACATAGTTAAATTTTAGGCTCATTTATTCAGATATTTAAAGTTTTTTTTTACATTTTCTTAATTTACTTTTAAAATAGATGATCTGTTAAGTGATAGGCAGACTTAAGTGGGCCATAATGTCCCTAAAAGTTTAAATGAGGCTGGTTTGAGATCCTTTACTCCTCCTTTCATCATTTAATTAGGGAAATGATATATGTCAGTTTGAATTTATCCATGTTTTAATCCAAGTCTTTGGGTGATCTCTGGATGATTTAAATTCCTGTATTTGAATCCAAATTCTTTTTATTTGCTCTCAAGCTAGCTTCATGACAAATAGAATTATAATTAAGAACACAAATTTTAGAATTAAAATGCCTAGATCTACATCCTAGAGCAGTGAAGTATGAGATCTCAATAGAGCAAGACACTTAGAAGATAAAACAAGATACTCAAAGACTTAATTTCCCTATCTGTGAATAGGCACAACGATAGCAACCCCATAGGTTCTGTAGTTCAGACATGGAGCACTTGCCTCAACTGTGGGAGGCCCTGAGTTTAATCCCTCTCACTGAAAAAAAAAAAGTACCTATCTCAAGAATAATGAAAAAAAAATCTTCCACCAGATAGAATAAAATATAGTAACAAAGACCCTGACTTGTGAAAACAATTGAGCAAATGTTAGCTAACTTTCTAACTACTTTGCTCATTCCTACGAATTCCAGTATCATACTTAATTTTTAAAATTATATTTCTTCCTATTGTGTTTTTCTTCTAGTCAACCACCATTTTCTGGTTATTCTTCACTTGAAACATTGAAAATGAAACTTTCTACTCCGTTTTAATTTCTCTCACTAAAGTCAGCTTCTAAGAATCACCATCTAGAGCAAGACTACAAATGAAGCCCAGATATCATTATATCATGTTTCTTATTTTTTTAGTAGAATTCTCTTCAACTATTAAAAGACTAGTTTTACCCTGAATCCTTAAAGAAAAATGCTTCCAGGATGGCCAAGAACAATTTTAAATTTAAAGTTCCCACGCATTTTGGTTTCCAGGCTAGAGAGTCTGGTCAAAAAGAGACGCGTTGCCTAGATGAGGGTCTCCGGCCCCTTCCTCGGCTCCCTCTCTCCACCTCCGCACCCTACAGATTCCCTCCCAGCACCTGCTCTAACACAAGACCCTTGAAATCTTACTCATTCATCAAGAATATTTTTCATTAGTTTTATTGTAGTTTAGATAATACGATCTCACAAGTGTTGATAATTTTGATAGGCCCAGTTACTGCACCTTTACTATCACCAAAGTTTCCTGGGCCCTCTGCCACTAACATCCTGGCCCGTGTCTAGTGCATTTCATCCTTACTCCCCTGCCCACTAATGCTTGGTAATCTTGGATCTGTAACCTGCGGATATGGATTTGTCAACATTCAATACTGACAATCCTTGTTTTGTTGCTCTATACACCAAATATAGGTGAGATCACCCATTATTTGTCCTCCTCTCTCTGACTTCTTTCACCCAACATGAAGTCATACAGTTCTATCCAAGTTACAGTAAATTGTAAGAGTTCACCTTTTCTAATAGACTGCCAGTATTCCACTATATATACATATGTTTGTGTGCATATGTTTGATTATATGTATAATTATATATCTACACACACATATACACACACACAGTACAGATTCTCAGCTTATCCACTCAGCTTCATCAAGGATATTTTAAATGCATCCTTTTCAAATCTTCCTTGAGCCAGGTATGATCTTATTCTAAAATGAATATCCAAATTATTTTGCTTCTACATACTTAATGGGATGTATGGCATTCTGTCTTGCATTTTAATCAGAATACACATATTTTATTTTACTAGTAACCGATAGTGCAACGGGTAGGACGACCCGGGTTCGATTCCTCCGCCCCTCTCAGAGAGCCTGGCAAGCTACCGAGAGAAACTCACCCGCACGGCAGAGCCTGGCAAGCTACCCATGGCGTATTCGATATGCCAAAAACAGTAACAACAAGTCTCACAATGGAGACGTTACTGGTGCCCGCTCGAGCAAATCAATGAGCAATGGGATGACAGTGACAGTGACAGTAATGTCACTGATATTAAGAGAATATAAGAACCCCTGGTTATCTTTATTGAAGAAAAAAGAAAAATCTCTAGGTACCACCCAGATCTAAGCCCAATGTGGGCAAGGGAGCTGGCATGGATGTATTTCAAGATTAGCAGATGGTAAGTATTGTATGTTAGGACTGGAGGATAGTGCTGGGGTGAAGGCCTTGTATGCAGTCAATGCTAGTTTGACTCCTGACATCAATATATGCCCTAAACATTGCCATGGATCACTCCTGAGTTCAGGAATAGACCCAGAGCACTGCTGAGCATAGCCAAACTCCCCTCTCCACTAAAAACAGCCATACATTATAATCTCCAAAGGAAGCTAAGGGTCAGGTTTATGCTTCCTTCTGTCTCTGCCCATTCTTTTAAATTAAATAAAAGTTCCTACCTCTGCCTTCCTGCAGCATGCTTTCTGATAACATAGGATGCACACATCTGTAGTTACTGACATGCATGAACACCAGTGTATATGCTCTAGAATTATACAAATGTAGACATACAAAAAAATAAATTGGTCAACATAAAATTATCCTCATTACCTTTATGTCTACACTTATTCCATAGAAAAATCCTATCATGAACATCAAAAAAAAACCTATTAAGGGTCACCAATCAAGTTATTTCTAAAATATAGCAGAGTCTGGCCTAGAATGTGTGTGACATGGAGTTTTATTAATGACTTAGTAAGTAAACAAACAACAAGTTGTTTTACAAACCAGTTTTACAAGCTGGTTTACAAACATTATACAAGGTGTTGGGTAGGCTTGATAAGAGCCCCCTCGTCAATATATTCAACATGTTTGGTCCTGGTACCAGTGAATATTACTTAAAAGAAAAAATGAACTCTGGGAATGTGATAAAAGTAAAGCACTTGAGACATTATTCTGGACCTGTTAGGCAGGTCCTTAATGCAACCCAAAGTACCTTTTAAAAAGGAGGAAAGGGAAATTTGACAGAAATGGGAGAAAACAATTTGATCACTAAGGCAGAGATTTGAATAACGTGACTGTAGCACTGTAGCACTGTTGTCCCACTACTCATTAATTTGCTTGATTTGCTCGAGTGGGCACCAGCAAAGTCTCTGTTGTAAGACTTGTTGTTACTGTTTTTGGCATATCGAATATGCCATGGGTAGCTTGCCAGGCTCTGCTGTGCAGGTGAGATACTCTCGGTAGCTTGCCAGGCTCTCCGAGAGGGATGGAGGAATTGAACCCAGGTCGGCCGCATGCAGGGTAAACGCCCTACCCATTGTGCTATCTCTCCAGCCCGATGTGACTATAAACCACAAAAAATGGAGGGCCCTGGTCATGGCTCAGTGACATAAAAAAACCACCTGCCTTGCAAGTGAGGTGACAGGTTTGGTCTCTGGTGCACTGACATGCACAGAGCATGGGCCAGGAGGATTTGCTGTCTGCGTCTCTGGATTCACATCATAGTGTTGGATGTCTGAAGCACAGAGATAGGTTTAGGGGAGCATCAGCCATCGGAAAGCATTACAACCAAACTCTACACAAGCACCGCAGCTAAATGAACACAATATCCAAGGAGCGTGTGTGCAAAAACTGGAAGATGTGCGACTTGCCTTGGTGCCAGCCCAGTCATGCACTCTAACCCTGTGTACAAGCAATGTAAACAGACAGGTGACCCCCATCAAGCGCGTGTGTGGCCCTGGTCATAGCAGCAAAATACATAAGCAGGGGAGGGGAAAAGGAAAGAACAAAAACAACCGGAAAATGACAGTAGTCATGCGAGGCAGGAAGGGGCAAAGAGCAAATTCCCTCCCAGAGCCTCTGTGGTGAGCACAGCCCTGCTGACACCTTGATTTCGGCCCAGGAAAGCTGATTTTGGACTTCTGGCTTTCAGAACTGAGAGAATAAATTTGTTACTTTAAGTCATCAAGTTTGTGGTAATTTGTTACAGCAGCCAGAGGAAATTAATACAAGATGAAAAACGGGTATCCAGAGAGGTAGAATAACTAATTCCAAATTTCAAAGTTGGTAAGTGCAGAATTGACTTTCTAACAGAGATTTCCTGACTCCTGACTCTTACTGTTTCCATTTTACTATGCTGGCAAATGCATAATTACAGGGCCCACAGAGTTCACTAATTATTTTATTTGAATCTGGATCCAAATGCAACCTCTTCCATGGCTATTGGGACAGAAACTATTAAAAAATCGAATCCCTCAAATGTATCAATTGTGTCAGTGACATGACCTGGCAAATATTTTCTTGGTGCCCCAAAAATGTTGACAGAAATGACAGTATTATTAATATAATGTATGCAATGATACTCAATGCAAAAATTTTATTACGGCTAGTAAATGTCCACACAGCAACAGGGGAGTGGTAGCTCCACTCATAAGAAATGTTGGCATGACAAACAGTATAGAAGCAAATCAAAAAGGTAAAGGAAGACAACACAGTTATTTGTTATCAGGGATGGGGGAAAGTACATTGCTGACATATCATAAAAGAGAGAGAAATGGTGTACTAATTCCATTTGTTCAAAAGCAAGCAAACCTGACACACACAAAGGTGAAAAAATTGTGATAGCACCTAAAAATGATCTTCCTGTAAATGTAGAAGGACCTACTTATATCAGAGTTTACAGTAAGATTCACAAAAAGGCAATTATAGGTTACAGTTGAGAATAAAAAGCACAAAAGCACCAGCAACAATTATAAATGAACACTAGATACTTTACTGTCTTTTAAAAATAATTATATCTTTTATGTGCTTATATAATAAATTCATGACATTTTTCAAATAAGGGAATGGGGACACAGGGAAGTGTAGTGCATAACAGACAGGGAACAGAGAAGGCTATTTCCAGAGCTTGTACTTATTTCCTTGCACTTTTAACAAGAGCTTCAAATATGCCTTGTTTCTCACCAATTGATGGGTAAGGTTAAGAAATTTCATAGCAAAAGATAGGGGACAATTTACGCCTGATGAGTGTTTACTTTTTCCAAGTGGGGTGTCATAAAGAATAAGAGGGAACTAAAAACAAAAGACAATATTAATCTCCCCACCTCATATACAGCCTAAGAACCTATGACCATTACAGGATGTAAACATTTCCTTAATGATCCTACAGTTATAACAAGTAAAATAAACAAATCAACCTTAACATGTCCCTACTCCCTAAAGACATCAGGTTTACCTTGCAGTTTAAGAATTAGTCACTCATTTAGATTGGAGCAAATCCCCCGTGGGCTCAGGAGTTTGTGATCAACTAATGGGTTCTGGTTTTATTGTCAGTGGATATTACCCCACAGGAGGTCGGGCCATTGCATCATACAGGGTAAAGGCATAGTTGTTATGCGTGTGACAAACAAAAGCCTACCTAAAGAGATTTCCCCAGAGAGCTCTGTGAAAGACAAGCAGGGCTTGTCTGTTTCCCATCTGTTTAGTCTGTGCCCTTTGGAAAAATGAAGTTCCCAGGTAGATATATATAAAGTGAACTCCACTTAACAAGACACATTTCAAAGGGAGAGGTTCTTTTATCATCAAATATCATGCCCTAGAACCATCAAATGACAAAGCAAAAAAATCTTTAATAGAGACGTACCAAAAGTTTAAGACCCTAATTGAATCTTTAAGAAGACTTCTATTCATCATATTAAAACTCACAATACTTCTAAGTTTGTCATTTCAAGGAAGAGGAACTGAAAGAACACAGAAGTTGAAAAGTCCTAAATTTTAAACTTGCTGATATTTTACTAAAAGTTCTCAGAAACTTAGCATATGATAGGAATAGCAAAAAAATTACACTGATAATTTAATACCAGGATATTAAAACTTGAATGGACATTAAAGGAACATTAAAACTATGAATTTTAAACTAACAATTTTCTGGGGAGGAAGGTAGATAATAAGTAATGAAACAGGAAGAGTACACATTTCTAAAAGGGAAAAGAGAGGTGGTTTGCTTCTCTCATTATGATAACTAACTTGGTTCCAGATATAGCAAAATTCTCCATATTTATAGCATTTCATATGTGGCCACAATTCTTGCAAACGATAACTGCTGCAATGTTTATCAAGAAATGGACAAGCTTCCCTACAAGAGAAAAAGGCATATGAATAGAAAACAGAAGCAAAGAACATTCCCAAACTGTCATTCAGAAGATGTTTTTAAAAATTGAAAGTCAAAATGAATAAATACAGGGAAACCATGAGAAAGAACTATTTTACAACAAAAATGAGAAAGCTTAGTTGGGCTTTTTGTTTGTTTTGCTGTGTTTCATTGCTATTGGGGGGATTATATCTGACAGTGCTTATTTATATCTGACTCCTGCTTCTCCGGTCACTCTTTGCAGTGTTCAGGGGAGCATATGCGGTGCCAGTGATCCAGTGATGGTCCACGCCTGCGAAGCAAGAATTTTACCTCTTTTCTATCTCTCTGGTCCCAAGAAGCTGGTTTAATTTGGCTGCTTTTTTGTTTGCTTGTTTTGTTTTCTCCATACCTGGTGATACACAGAGCTTTCTGCTGGCTCTGTGCTCAGAGAGCACTTTCAGCGGGTTCGGGGAACCATGTGGGATGTCAGAGATTAAACCTGGGGTGGCGCAGGGAAGGCAAACACCCTCTCCATTGTACTACCTCTCCAGTCCAATTTGGATACGTTCATAGGGAGTGAACACCAGCAGTGCTGATGGGAATTGAGAGCCAGTTCTGACCATTCTCAGCACTGACACACACCTGAGAGTTCAGTGACTGGGTGTAAAGTTACTTGGGGGCCATGTGGTATTGGGGACGCAGCTCACGTTTGGCATGTGCACTACTGCATAAGCTATCTTGTTAGCCCTGATCAAGTACTCTCCACTGTCTCCCCTGCTTCCAGCGAAAGAGCCACTAACATTACCTTCATCACAGTATCCTTCAACTGTTTTGTTGCGTCTATGCAAGGGAAATACTTAACTAAGTACAGTATTTAACAAAGCAAACAATCAGGAGAAAAGTAGCTAATTGTCTTATTTTATATCAAAATAAATCCTTGCAAGATGCTGTGGGCCAGTCTAAAAAGCTCAGTCTGTGACGGAGTAACCAGGAGACAACCCCCAGTGCCAAGTGTCCATAATCAACAGAGGTAAAAGTATAAGAAGACAGAATCACACAATAAAACATCACCCATGAGATGGGTGTCATGCGTGGGGTGTTAAGTAACTCTCTCAAGAATGGGGTGGGGTGGGGCTGGAGTGATAGTACAGTGCGTAGGGCATTTACCTTGCACACAGTCAATCTGGGTTTGATTCTCATCATCCCACACAATCCCCCACACACCGCCAGGAGTAATTCCTGAGTGCATGAGTCAGGAGTAACCTCTGTGCATCGCCAAGTGTGACCCAAAAAAGGAAAAAAATGGGGTGCTGATGGAGGAAAAATGAGGAAGAAGATGGCCTTCATTTGCGGAGTCAGTGGTGGAAACATGTGGGCAGAGACATTCCCTGCAGTGAGAAAGTGCATTCAAAGGCCTCCGGCAGGAAATCAAGACTGGCAAAGTCACAAAGCTCCTCAGGGTGACTAGTTCATTGTAGAGAAAAATTATGCAAACCAGAAAAAGGTAGGGGGCCCACAGACAAATACATCAGGTAAAGATGATAGGTAGCAATTGTCATTCTTAAACAGGGCATGGCCTGGATCAGATTTAGGCTGAAGGAAGATTACTGGCATAGTAGAAACAGAAGCCAGAACCAAATCCACAGTTCTTTGCTTATGTACATAAATATATTGGGGATATTTACTTTATTAAACTTTCCTTCATCTGTTTCCTTTCTAATCATGGATTTAAAAAATTTATCATATAAATATGAAATTACTTTTTAGTTATATAACATAAAATAAAAGAAAACTGAAAAAAAGAAGCAGATGGATAGGTGAATTATCACTTCTCCAAAAAGAAAAGAAAAGAAAGTCCACATTGACACTTTATTAAAATTCATAGATCTGATAGCACACAGTTACTAACACAAGTCATGACATGTATTATTTTCCCCCTACTGACTTTTAAAGGAAAATAAATCACAGATTCTTTCATTGCATTTAAGATCTGCTTTAAGTTTGTTGCTTCATTTTAAACACTAGCAACATTCTATTCTCATTCATGAAAAATTTAACCATAACTTATCTACACAAAAAATATACATTTAAAAATGACATAAAAAGTATCAAGGATCTTCACAGCCATATGCTATTATTTTCTTGTAGTAATTTTGAAAACACTAATTATAACACTTTTTAAATGCAATATATGATGCAGAGAGAGAGAATTTCCAGAAGAACCAGTTCATGGTCACTAGGCTAGTAATGTTATGTCAATGGTATTCCATCTGAATGACACAGCTCTCTAAAATGTGAACATCTATTATAAACACATTGCACATATGTGGGATCCTGGAGACATAACCAGTAACCACAATGACTTGCCTTGTTTTTATCAATCAGATCAAATTAATTTTCAAAAAGAGGGATTCAGAATAAAGTTTGGATTGTCCATTTATGCAAGTGTCATAGATCTCCAGAAAGCACTGAGAATCTCAAGGTTGGTAAAACACAAATAAGGTAGTTTTTCCACTCAGAGTCAACTTAGAAGATGTCACTATCTTTTATTAAACATGCTTTCATTCCCAGAAAGTGTAAACCTCATAATTAGTTTTACTTATTAATGATTTGTTCGTGTGCCATCTCAGCATTTCTTTCTGAAGAACAATTTCCTCTGAGGATGAAAGATGAAAGATGAGTGCCTACATGTGTACTGCTGTGATTACCCACCTTCTCTCAGGACTCACAGAATTCCAAAGAGGATAAAATTATTAGCACAAATTCTGACTCTAAAGAAATTCCTTGTTCAGCATTGCAAATGAAGCTGTTATACTGATATGAAGAGAAAGTTTTAGAAGTTCAGGGTCTCAGAGCAAAGGTTAATTACGGAGCGCTATCTAAGGGGCATCTACTCAGAGGAGGAGGAAAGAGCCTTGTATGATCAAAGGCCAGCAAGTTAACCTAAAAATGAACTTAAAACAATTTCACAGACTAGAGTTTTTTTTCATTTTCTTTAAATGATCATGAAGTTGAAGAGATTTGGGGGTGAGGGTGTTTGAGACCACACCCAGCAGTGGTCAGGGGCTAGTGCTAGCTCTGTATCCAGGAAGTGCTTGGAGGACCATATGTGGTGCCAAGGATGGAACCAGAGTTGGCCATGCACAAGGCAAGCACTTTAATTCCTACATTATATCTTATTTTGCCAGCCCTAACAAAAAAAAAATTTACTTTGTTTATTTAGTTTTTATTGAATCACTGTGAGATACAGAGTTACAAAGCTGATCATGATTGGGCTTCAGTTGTGTTCCAATACCCATTGCTCTACTAGTGTACATTTCCCACCATAGATGAACCTAGTTTCCCTAGTGTGACCCTCCCCCAAGCCTATCTCTATGGCAGGCACTTTCCTTATCTTTTTGTCTCTCTCAGTCTCTGTGTCTCTGTCTCTGTCTGTCTCTTCCTCTCTCTCTCTCCCTCCCTCCCTCTCTCTCTCCCTTTCTCCTTCCCTCCCTCTCCCCCCTCCTTCTCTCTCTCTCTCTCTCTCTCACTCTCTCTCTCTCTCTCTCTCTCTCTCTCTCTCACTCTCTCTCTCCTCCCCTCTCCCTCCCATTTGGGGCATTACAGTTTACAACACAGATACTGAGAAATTATCATGCAACATAAAATTTTAAAGAAAAAAAATCACCAATAACTGGTCTCATTTTAGATAGCAAAGTAACTCCAACACAATATAAATCAGCACTTTACTGAAACTTACTGATGAGATTTAATGACCACAATCTGCAAAGGTTAGCAAAGCAAATTTAAAAAATTATTGTAATTCTGCAACCAACTGGGAAAACGAATAAACTTGCCAAAATATACTTACAATATGTAAAAAAATCTATTTTTCTTAAAAACATAATTTTATATATTTCTCTCAACAGAATTTAAGAATTTTAATTAACTTGGTTCTGTTTTCTAACCCAACAAGTTAAAGGCAATAAATTATAGATAAAGACTATTGATATTCTCAAAAGATGACATAAAGGAATATATAAAAACAATAGAAAAAAGGCATTTAAGTGTTACATAAAGAAATGTTTCTTATCCTATATTCCTCTGTGTTTCTGGAAAGTTGTTACTGTACTCAACACACACACACACACACACACACACACACATACACATACATGGTTTTCGTATTTTAAGCACAAACCCTAGATTATCCTGAAAAAAATTTCTATAGTGGTCCCATATAATGCTATAAACAAAGATACTCATAGATGATTTGCAAAGGTACTAGAATTTTGCTCAGTGATCTTCAATGAAAACAGTGTGGAACTGTGTTATTATTGCAGAGCCAGGAATAGCCCCTAAGCACTGCTGAGTATAGTCCCAACCCATATAAAATGATTATTTTATATTTGACTTAGATTTTCATCATAATTGTACATATGAAAGCATTAAAAATGTGATGCCAATCTGCAAAAAGAAGTAAATATAAGAACCAATAACATTAAATTATTTCTTTCTAGGGTGGGAGATATAGTATAGTGTGTCAGACACTTGCCTTGTGCCAAACAGATCAGACCTAAATTCAATCCCAGCACCGCATTTGGTCCCCCTGAGCCAGCCTGGAGATATCCCTGGGTGCAGAGCCAGGAGTAAGCCCAACAAAACACCACTAAATGTAGCCCCCAAATAAACAAAAGCAAAATAAATAATCTCTTTCTCAGTGTCTACACAGCTACATCAGAAAAACTAACCTTACTTTGACACCCTAGTCGGTTTAAACAATATAATATACAATATACTGCATTCCCCTTTTCTGAAAAGTTCCTACTAATAATTTGAACTTAAATTGTCTAACATCTACAGGGTTTCGCCATTTAGCATAATCATAAAGAAAGGTCTACTGAAGGCTAACTTACTCTTAAAAAATATAGTAAGTTAATTTGCCAGGATTTTAATGAATTTCTATCTCTTTAAAGAAATCTTATTTATTAATGTTCTAATCAGGATTACATCCTGAAGTGCTTACCCCTTGTAACCAATAGCATATTTGCACTCACGAGTGTAAATGTTCACAACAAATGTGACAGGAACTGGTCAGCTAAGCACCAACCAAATCTGTCCCCTCTTCTTCCAAAATAATTGCTATAACATGATCCCCAGTCTTTTGTAGTGCAACAAGGCTATGTGAGTAAGTTCTACCTAATGAAATGTGAACAGAAGTAATGAACTTCTGAAAACTTCCCTACATAATCCATGCTCCCCATTTTCTTTCCATATCCTACCTATCTCGAGCAAATCGATGAGCAACGGGATGACAGTGACAGTGAGGGTGACGTATCCTGATATTGATATGTTACACTGAGGTTAGACTCCATGGACTGAAGATAAAGAGTCAGAAGTTAGAAATCGGCAGGAGCAAGGAGATACCCACATAATAGAAGCACCTGCCTTGCATGCACAAGCCCCGAGTTTGATCCCCAGAACCACGTGATTTCCCCCAAGACACACAAGATACAGCCCTGGGCTGCTGAGCACATTTTAGGAGGGCGTCAAAACATAAAAACAAGTTATTTTGTGCTTTGAGAAGCTTTTTCTAGCAGCTCTTAAAAACCTGCAAGGAAAAGAACAGCTCACCATAAAAAAAATCTTTTTAATTTTTGTGTGTGGGAGATAACCTTATTTTCTGTTTGAACTAAATTATGTATTTTGATTAGTAAAGCTATAATAATTAACACAATATGAAACATGTAAACTGAATTACCCACCAAAATTAATTGTAAAATAGCAAAGCTCCAACAAATTAGTGTTAAAAATAAATTTAAAGTAAGCATTTTGATTTACTTAAAGCACTGTTCCTAAAGAATTGGAGAATTAACAAAATCTCTATTTTTATGTTCAAACTTGATTAACAGATTAAGCAATAGCAATGAATGAGTCACTTACTGGTGAAGTTAGAGTGATTAAAAAATTCACTCTTAATAGTGTCTTAATATTTTACAAATTTAATATTACATGTTTCCTAAAGTATTGTATTCTGAGATGAAATTCTGCTCAAATGACCCATTTTTAAGAGACCAGTATGTTTGATTATCTTATAATATTTTTCACGAAAACTTCCTGAGATAAATACTTAGCTAGAAGTCAAAAACATTTTAGTTATGTGTAACCTACCATGATGAGATTTGGCATGTATTTCACTGAAGAAGCAGCTGATCAGATTGATCTGGGCAAGTCAGTACCTACTAGATTTGCGCTATGACTCTATCCCATTTGCCATCCATTTTTTATGGTAACACAATTGTGAATTAGCTGGAAAAAAATGACCCACTTGGACATTATGATATTTGTTTGCAGCCTTGTCCTGGTTTTAGTTTCCTACCTAATGACTAAATGGCACCATAGTGGGTAATGCACTGGAGTGAAAGTGGTGAATCATTAAAGAGTTTGTAAATTTTAAAAACAGGGGCAGGTCTTCTGGGCCCCATATGCATCTAGAAAACCCAATGTTGTACTGTATTAATTGAACTGTGAAGCTTTTATTAGTCCTCTTTAAAAATGCTTGCAGTGAAGTTTTTATTAATGCTTGCCCTCAAATTGTTTATACTACTTAGCATTTCCATAACAATTTATATTTCAAAGAATTTGTGATCACTAGTTAAATCTGCTCTACAATTTTACAAGAGAATTTAACTGTATACCAAAACAGAGGCAGGGAGGGAAAAAACTGTTTTGTGTACCATATTTGCCTAAAAAATAATAGCACTGTAGCACTGTCATCCCGTTGTTCATCCATTTGCTCGAGCGGGCACCAGTAACGTCTCTATTGTGAGACTTCTTGTTACTGTTTTTGGCATATCAAATACACCATGGGTAGCTTGCCAGGCTCTGCCATGTGGGTCGGATACTCTCGGTAGCTTGCCGGGTTCTCTGAGAGGGACAGAGGAATCGAACCTGGGTCGACCACATGCAAGGCAAACATCCTACCACTGTGCTATTGCTCCAGTCCACTTTGGACTGGAGCGAGCCTGGGCCACGGCCTCCTGCCCAGCACCTCAGCCCCGTGGGTCCGGTTGGGACATGGCATACCCAGCAAAAAATAATAGAAGGGAAGAAAATAAGGTTTAGCCACAAATTTTTATCTTTTAAAAATAGGCCCTCTCAAACCATATGGAATTGTTCTAAGTTTCGTACAATGGTGAAAAAGAAATCACTTAGCTTTATGCAAGGGGTTTTGAAACCTGTTAAAGAAATTGGTAACATAGAGCAATTCTGCCTTCCAAACTCATTTAAAAGCCCAAGGTCAAAGAATTCTATAATTCCAGGGCCATCATACTGAATATATGTAAAAGTCCTTTGGGTGTATTTTGCCAAAATTATATTATAGAATTTAGGTTTATCATATTTAAACATCATAAGCATATTTAACAAGGGGTTAACACAGATTAATTCATTTACTTTTAAAAATATCCAGGCTCAAACCAAATATTCTTATAGCATGATATCAATACTGCAAATCTAATCTAGGTTAGATTCAAATAGATTAAATATATATGAATATTGATGCATATATGTCATTGTACATATATTGTACATATATATATGGTCATTGTTCATGTCTACATAAAAATGAGACAAACTCCAAGGCAGAGAATAAAAAGACATTACATTTTTTTCCACAAATTACTGTTTCTTCTCATTTTTAACAGTATTAAGATTTTATCAGGGAAAAATAACTGAGCATCATTTCAACTCACAGTAAAAAATAGCTATACAAAACTAGAATTTAGTAATGTATTTGTTTTTATAGTCTTGAAATGAGAAATACTAATCCTGTTATAGTAAGAGCATAGTTATATTAAAAGCCCAGTTATATTAAGAGCACTAGTCAATGTTCTTTAGTACTGTCCTACAGGTTTATATGTAAAATTCTTTAGGGGAAAAACTCTGAGGATATGTTCTAAAAAAAGCATGAGATAATATTTATCATTTCACATGCCTGGGAGCTTTAGATTAAATAGACCCTACAGTTTTTCCAAAGTTTGGCAATCATGATAAAATTTAAATTATTAGAAATGACATCCCTACATCTATATAAAAGAACTATTTGCTTCTGCATTTACTAAAATGCTTAACTTACAGATCCATATTGTTTATACTCTGTCTTTTCCATGAAAAAGTGCTGTCCATTAGTATGGAATCCATATACTGCTTGTTGTACCACAACTAAATACAACACAACCCGGCACAGACAATTAATAAGTTTGGGATAAGTTATTATCCCAATAATGACAGTTAACTGTAAATCTTGCCCAGATAGTTTCCTCTCCACTCTTGCTCCTGTGTCCAAAAGCAATGCCCAGTGCACTAATTTAGAACAGCACTGGGCAGCAAAATTAAAATAAAACCCAGTGGATTCTCTGAAAAAAAAAAGTACTTATTGCTTGACTGTATAAATATTGAAGATGTAATACTTAGTACCCAATATCAGCTGTGTATTAATAAGGGGGAAAGCAATTCTGAAAGCAATTATCAATATATGGGGAAACTAAGAATTCTCAATATTTGAGATCAATTTTTAAGATAAATATAAACACTAAATTTCAAACATGTTTAAAGAATCTCTGGAATAACTGCATGAGTCTAATTTCTCTCTGGTGCACAGTAACTTCTCAGAGCACCTTACAAGACAAAAGCAAAATAAATGAATGGGGATTGCATAAGACAAATTTAGTTTTCTTTTGAAATTTAAAAAAAAAAAGATGAAAGCAAAACACCGTTTGTAAGTCAAACAATTACATTATTTGCACTAGTAGAACATGACTGGTACCTTAATATAAAGTCTAATAACAGCTAAAGAATGTTTTTCATGTTTGTGGCCAAAGTTTTCTCCTTTCACATATATATAGGGTGTGTTTCAGGTCTCCCTGATTATCGTCTGTACTTGCAGTAAATGTAAGTAACTCCCAACAGCCTGACCTAACTGCTATGATTTTCCTCAGTTCAGGTTCATTTATAAAACAACCCAAATAGAACTAAGACCTATGCTAACTGCTATTTTCAATAGGGAAGAATTATTTAATAAGGATGAGAGTACAGCAGGAAATTTCAATGAATCTAAAGTCAAGCAAGTTTCACTCCATAGCTGCCTTGTTTGTCTCTCACTTTGTTCTTTGCTCCTAAGTAAACAATTATTATGGCTGGGAAGAACTTGCTCATTGAAATAGCAGATTCCAAGAATTGCCCCATATTATAAAAAAAAAATCCGAATACCAGAAGAAGGAGAGAAGAACATCACTTCAGTGTCAGATATTACCAGTTGTGAGGCTGCCTAAGTTGTGTGTGTAGAATCAACTAAAGTGCTTAATATGATTTTACTTCATCTTTTTCATAAATTTCTTGCCTACTGTATAATCTTGTGTATTATAATGCATTTTCACATAGTAACTTTATTTACATTTTATTGAATTACCATGAAATAGTTACAAGATTTCATGTTCGGGTTATAATCACACAATGATCAAACACCCATCCCTCCACCAGTGCATATTCCCCACCACCAATATCCCCAGTACATTTTTAAAATTTATCTTGCTGTTTTCCTAAAGCTCCCCATGATGTATTTGATATGGCAAAAACAGTAACAATAACAGGTCATATTCCCCTGACCCTGAAAGAGCCTCCAATCATTGGGAAAACTGAGTAAGGAGAGGCTGCTAAAATCTCAGGGCTGGGACAAATGGAGACATTACTGGCACCCGCTCAAGTAAATAGATGAACAACGGGATGAGAGTGATACAGTGATACAGTTTTCCTAAAAATAAGAAGTTGAGCACTATATATATATATATATGTGTGTGTGTATATATATCAATGTATCACTGTCATCCCATTGCTTATCCATTTGCTCTAGCGGGCACCAGTAACATCTCCATTGTGAGACTTCTTGTTACTGTTTTTGGCATATCGAATACACCACGGGTAGCTTGCCAGGCTCTGCCATGCGGGCGGGATACTCTCGGTACCTTGCTGGGCTCTCTGAGGGGGAGGAAGGAATCAGATCCGGGTCGTCCGAGTGCAAGTCAAACGCCCTACCCACTGTGCTATGGTTCCAGCCCTCCAGTCCGTGTATTCATATGTGTATATGAATATGAATATATATATAATCTTCTCCACATGCACCTCAAAACATGTACTCACATCCACTTTCTATTCAGTCATAAACCTGTATGAAGAAGACCAAAAGGCCCCCATTTACCTTTACATCTCTTTTAATCATTTCTGTATCTTCTCCTTTGGCTACAGTGAAGTGCAGGCACTTTTGTGTTTTCCAATTTTCTTTACTGAATCTTAAATTTCAATAGATGTTACTTTTGACCATCTGTTCCTTACAAATACACCCGTTCTATAGACATTTGTTAATAACCTATACACTTTACCTTCAAAGCAGTTACATTAACAAAACTATTACCTCCACCCTCCCTCTGCTCCACACATCATATGAGAAAACTTTCACTGATGTCACCCGACAACACTTTTGGAATGAAAATAGATATAACCAGACCTACTTGAGAATTTTGCTAAGATGTCCACAGCTCACATTAAGAAGCACCATTAAATGTCTCAATTAATCAGCTTCCTGCCATTTGTCTACTTTTTCTTAAACATTAAATTTTAAGAGTAATTCTTATTGTATTATATTGATTATATTTTTCAATAATAGCTGTGAAAATATTTCTGTACTCATTCACTGAAAATTAGTTGCTGTTGTGAGTTAGAAATCTGTCTACAACATGCTGGCATTTTGGGTTTCTTTTTTGAATCATACTGGCAGTACTTAGGGGTTACTTACCAAGCTCTGTACTCAGGGATTACGCATAGAAGTGCTGGGGTATCATCATATACAATGCCAGAGATTGAACCAGATTTGTTCACATGCAAGGCAAGTGCCTTAAACTCTTAAACTCAGGCCCTACAATCTGTTCTAATGTTTCTCATTTAAAGTAAATGGGTATAAGTTGGTATGTGTTAGGAGATGCTATATAAAGACAAGAAAGAAACTAGCAATACCACTTAATAGATTTGTAAGCAAAATTTAATTATAATTTGTATTCAAATTTTTCTTTTGCAGATTTATTGTTCATTCCTTGGTCATATCTGTATTTTCTGTCCCTATCCTATCAAGATTATGTACCAGGTCGAAATGCTATTTCAAATATTTCATTTCAATATAGTTACCACTGCCATATGTTCATATATTCCATATCTCAATCAATCTGTACCATAACTGTCCTATGAACTTAGGGTGGAAGTTAACAGAATCCACTAAGAAATAATACCAGGAGGTGTGGAGAGAAAAATAGGACAAGAACAATTTTTTAAATATATAAGAATGCTGGTTTTTCACCCTGAGAAAGATATACCCATATACAAGTTCTAGACAATGAATTTCTGGAGTTTTCTGATACTTATGTACTTAGCTATTTTTTGCTATTGTCTTTACAACATTTTTTTATTTTTTAACACTTATTTTTTTAATTTATTATTTTTTATTAATGAATCACTATGAGGGTACAATTTCAGATTTACATATTTTCGTGCTTGTGTTTCAGTCATACAATGCTCGAGTACCCATCCCTCCACCAGTGCCCATTCTCCTCCACCGATGACCCCAGTATCCCTCCGACCCCCCCATCCAATCCCCCTCACCTCACCCCACCTCTGTGGCAGGGCATTCCCTTTTGTTCTCTCTTTCCTTTTGGGTGTTGTGGTCCGCAATAGAGGTATTGAGTGGCCATCGTGTTCAACTTATAGTCTACTTTCAGCACGCATCTCCTATCCCGAGCGAGCCCACACTTTACTTGGTGTTTCCTTCACTATCTGAGCTGCCTTTTCCCCCAGCATGTGAGGCTGGCTTTCAAGCTGGGAGCAAACCTCCTGGTACTTATTTTTACTATTTAGAACATTTTTAAATGGACATTTTATCACTAGAAAAAAATGCTTGACAACGAAAACTTTAAAGGAAATGCCTATTTTAATGTATGCAATATTAAAGTAAATGTATAGGAAATATATTTAAAGTGCAATGTATACGTAAATAAAATTAAAAGATAATTTTAACTTTATCTCTATGGAAAGGAAAGCAATATTATATGGTCATTGTAATGAGCAAAGCTGCTCCCAGAGCACAGGGCCAGGGTTCTCTCTGAAGGCAGAGGTAAGTGGGCATGGACAGGAACAGATATAGGAAAATGGAGCAGTGGTGTCCAAAGCATACAGCACAGGCAGCAAAAGTAATTTATAGTGGGACTGATAAAACTGCAATTATTGGGTCCCACGCCTTAACTATTTAATCAGAAACTATAGAGATACAAACCCATCTCAGTGGGCTTTAATATGTGCAACAGAGACTCAAGAAGATTCCCCTGTTATCCATCTGCTTATCCAGATGAATTGATGCCAATAATAAATCATGATGTGATTAGAGTCTATAATATCTTTACCAAGTCGTGTAGAATCAACCATCACTTTCTCTCCTATCATGCCCAGGTCCAGATTCAACTTACAGACTCGCAGCTTATTGAGGGGATGGAAATGAATGATGCGAAGGGAATCCCAGAGCAGCCAGTCAGATGTGATACTCTACAGAGTGAGACGATTTCCTTTCTAAGTCTTAACATGTATCACATTAGCTTCCATCTTAGATGTCTGGTAAACACTGATATCACTACGCTGAAAGAGATGTTTCAAGGAATACATAGACATAAATTCTCCTACAATGATCCAAGCCAAATATGCCTTGAAAATATGTTTATTATAGGCATGTGGTATCTGACCCTACTTCATCATTGTCAAGACTAGGACAGTGTTTGTGCCAAAAGTGACGCCCTGTTCCTGGAAGAATGGGTGTTGGCTGAGCTGACCTACAACACTGCACTAACCACACATTACACTGGACTCAGCGGAAGCAAATGCTGAGATTAAAATTAAATATGTATATAGGAAACAGGAGTGGCAGCAAAGAAGGGTGGGGAGGAAAAATATCCTTCCTGTGGGTCAAAGAGATCGAGTAAATGTGAATCTACAAGCTAATTTCCCAAGTCCCATGGAACAAACTAAAAGCAGAGAGACACGTTATTAGGTCAGAAATACTATGGGTGTTAATTCTCTGCCTAACTATAGTTAACATATATTTTGTAACTTCATAAAATTTATTTCAGATATTACATTAAGAGCAGAAAATTAAAAAGTCTGCGCTCGGGTCACAATGCAAGCAAAAAGAAAAGTTGCTCAAATGGCAAACGGAGTAACAAAAGAGAATTAGCTATAGAATATGAAATTTATTCTCATACTGTCCTTTCATGACTTCAGTTATTCATTTGTCTTAAAGCAACACAAAGCAACAATTTCACAAAAGTCTGCCAATGATTTAAAAAGCAGTCAGACTGACCAGGCTGTACAGGTGAGCTCATCATGGGAATCAGAAGGATTGCTGGGCAGGACGTGGATTCAGAGTCTTCCTGAAACTCGCAATGCTGGATTACCACGGTTTGGTGGATGAGAAGCCTAGAATGTTTTAAAAAAAAAAAAGTGTATTACATACATTGTCTCATGTCACCCAGGAGAATAAACAGAAAACAGGTCATGAATGAATTTTGACGTAGTTTTATTATTCCCCCTCCCCAAGGTGTTTTAAATAGAAAAGTCAGTAATCTTTATGGGAGCACAGGAATAGGGTGAACATACACACACATACACCCAAACACAAACACATACACACACATAATAGAAGAAATCTGTGAGCAGGGAGTAGACTTCACAGGATTACAGCTAGTTTCCTATTTAATAAAAACTATAATTTGCTTTCTGTTAAAACTATTATACAGTTAAAATATTTTTCAATTACAGATATGAATATTCCATTACCATTTTTTAATAATCACCATCTAAGATTTCCTATCAGAGAGCAATAGGACTGCTTGACACATAAATTCTTAATGCACAGAAAAAGTGGAACAAATAACTCATAAGCTATAAGGGTGGCAAAAACAACAACAAACCAGACTCCCATTACAATTCCCATTTCTTCTTTAAATCTTTTGCAATCTCAGTCCAGCCAAAAGCAATTACAGCGATGTTCTTTCTAGGAGTGGCATAACAGGATGAGCTTGAGAGGAATTTAAGGGACTTTCTGCTTTATATTTGAATGCATTCTCACTTCTAGATAATTCAGTTAAGGAAATGCAATTGGAAGGATATTTTCCTACAGTTTACTGGAATGTCGAAGTTGGGTTTTTTTGTTTTTTGTTTTTTTTAAGGGCAGAATCTTTCAAAGTTGCACTTAATGAGTGTTTTACTAAAATAGTATATCCCAATGGTTCTATTTTTACAGACAGAATGCTGTAACTCTGAGAAGTATACGTCACTTTATCTTGAGAATTTAACATATTTATTGGTATGCTTTTTCTCAACAGTATTTTAAGAGTGTTATTACTATTTTGGTGCAAATGTATAAAGCAGGATATAAATATATATTTCCTTTTAAGAACGATGTAACATAACTAAGAATACCTATCATGCTTCCACTAATCTCTAAACAGAAATATGCTAGTTATTAAAACTGTTAAGGGGAGTCATCAGTTCTAGTAGACTAGATTTTATCACATATTTTGTGATAAATATATATTAAGACTTAGCAACAATAAAAGCACACTTCTATAAATATACCTTTAAAATTATACTGAGTGCTTATTTTATCAAGATTTAAAGGATCTTACGAGAAAGCAATGATTTCTATAGGACAAAATAATGAGAACAGAAAACTTTTAGCAGCACTGTGAGCCGGAAGGACACACCTGCCACTGTTCGGGTGGCTGTACATTGTCAGGGATGTAGATCGGGACCTCTATTGCTTGGGGTATCTGTCAGTCAAACTCCCTCCCTCCTTCTTTTCTTCCTTTCTTCCTTTTTGGCGGCTACATCCAGTGTAATTCAGGATTTACTCCTGGTTCTGTTCTCAGGGATCACTCTCAGGAGTGTTTGAGGACCATATATGGTACCTGGGGTCAAACTTGGCTTGCTGCATGCAAGACAATTGCCCTGCTCAGTGAACCAGGCTCCCATTACAATTCCCATTTCTTCAAGTCTCTTGAAATCTTGTTCTAGCCCCTAAGTTTGAGTTTCTAAATCAGAAAAAAAATCACGCTCGCTTAAAAAAAACATTGCTGTATTTTTAACTATCAATAGTATTTAGTTCTTCATAAAGTGACTTTAGAAATATCACCATTTTGCTAAGTTTTTACTTGATAGTCAGATAGCTATAATTTTATGCCCCGTTTATAGGTGAGAAAACTGAAGCATTTGCAAGGAAAAGGTAACAAAAGCAAAAGCAAAATGTTCCAAGATATGAACTTAGATTTAATGTGTGAACTTACATTTGGGGACTTTTATATTTTATATTATAGTCTTGAAGATTTCAAAAATTTTCTTGATGCATTTTTGATTCTCAAAAATAGTTTGATTTTAAATTTAAGTGACAAATTTTTCCACAAACAGAAATCTTAAGAGATTATAAGTGAATCAACGCTAAAAGGAACTTATGCGAAGCGGAGTTATTATTCTGAGTTTAAATGTGGTGGAGGAGGATTGCTGGAGAGAAAGTACGGAAATAAGCCCATCACCTTGTATTCTCAACCTGGGTTCAGGCTCCAGCACAACAAATGGTCCCCTGAACACAGAGTCAGGAGCAAGCCTTAAACACAACTGGGTGTGATCCAAAATCCAAAAAAATAATTTTTGATCTATAATGTAATTTGGATATTTAATATTCAACTCATTTTAAGTAATCATTTCCAACAATTTAACTGAGGTAAATCTGAAAATCAAAGTTTTGATACCTGTACAAAAATAACAAAATTAAAAAGATTTTGCTAGTTCTATATACTTTGCCCTTTATTTCCACAAACAGCACACATAATGACCATCCAGGACATGCAGATTCATGACTTGCACATAAACACTGTCCTTTGCCTTCAAAGCTCTACACTAGAGTTGAAAAGTGAATCTCAGATGCAAATAAGAACTTGGTTTCCAAAATAGCATCATTATATACCTTTTTAAAATTTCAAACTGCTATCATTGCCATTCAACCATTTTACTAACTACCTAATCATGCAATATTCTTCCAACATTATGGCAGCCTGTTATCTGAACAGTTATAAAGAAATTTTGTATTCATTTCTATGTTGATATGCGCTAGTTTCCCTTTATTGCATCTCCATTTTCAGTGAGCCACACCAAACCCAAGTTATCGCAGCAACTACAGCTGCATAATTAAAATATGATCATTTAACAAGCTCACCCAAAATGTCCCAAAATGTGTGCGCACATGTGCGTGTGTGTGTGCGCGCGCACACACACACACACCCCATAAGTTACATCACCTTCCCATTTCTCATGCTCAACAAAATTAACAGATTACCAGTGAGAGAACCTCTGGTGACAATGGGTAATCAATTTTTAATCTTTAACACTCCTTTATTAAAATAGACAAAAAGACTATTATGTTAGCATGAGGAAGTTTTTCCAGAAAATAATAACCATTCCTGTGGTTATTAGACATAATAGGAAACATACCTATGAGCAACTAAATTTTTAAAAGGCGGGATGGGGTAATGGGTTGTTTGTGAGTACATATTATCAAAACATAATGAATATGTTTCCAATAAATAGTTCCTATTAAGTTGTATATTCTTTTATCAATGTGTATATTAGCACATATACATATATATACATACATATGCACAGAAGGCAAATTTAAGGAGATAAATACAAGCTAGAGTAAGAGCAAAACTGCTGCTCTGACTTTCTTACCTACTGAGATCTAAGAAACATTATTTGGGATCTTAACTGTGTTCTTTGAGCTACCTAGATCCACAATAAAGAAAAAGGTCTTTGGTTCATAATAGTTATCTCAGGCTATAAGTTGTCATCTGCCTACATATAAATTACTGTTAAAATAAAAAATAATATTAATAATAATTAATTAATAAATAAATTACTGCTAAAACATCCTGTGAACTTGGCCATAAAAAAGATAAAATCAGATAAAATTATGCAATTTGCTGCTATGTGGATGGATGTGGAGACTATCATGCTGAATGAAGTTAGCTGGAGGGAGAGAGACACCAATCTTTCTCAAATCTTGGAAATAAATATAGGAGGGGGACAACTGGCTAAAGGCAAAAGAAACAAAAAACATGAGAACTGGTCTTTTTTAAAATCATTAAATTTTATTGAATCACCGTGAGATAGTTACAAGCTTTCATGTTTGGGTTACAATCTCACAATGATCAAACACCCATCCCTCCACCAGAGCACATTCCCCATCACCAATATCCCTGGTATACCCCCCCTTTCCCACCCTCCCCCTGCCTCTAAGGCAGACAATATTCCCCATACTCTCTCTCTACTTTGGGGCATTATAGCTTGCAACACAGATACTGAGAAGTCATCGTGGAGAACTGGTCTTTAGTAGGAAAGGGGGTGGTGGTGAAAGGTTGAACAGTGCTATATATACAACCCTAACCATAACAATACTGTGAACCATGGTGCAGTTTTTTTAATGCCTCTCCAAGAGGTAGGCTGGTGAGTGGGAGGGACTTTGGTCGAGGGGGAATGGACCCTGGTGAAGGGATTGTTATTGAAACATTGTATGCCAGAAACTCAACCATGAATAATTTTGTAATCCATAATGACCGAATAAAATTTCTACAGCACAGACAACCACCCAAGGGAGTGATATTCACAAGGAGGTAGAGAGTGGGAACCAAGGCAAGTGCTCCTCTTGCTGAACCATAGTTGTAGCTCTTGTTGTGTGCTATTCAAATATGAAGATGATTTATATTGGGAAGCTGGTATTATTTTGGCTCGTGTACCATTAAGAAAACTTTGTTGGTCTATGTAGCAAACAAAACCTGTACATCTATCCCTAACCTATAGCAAGTTCAGTCTGCAACACCATTACTACTCATCTGCAGATCTATTTCTTTCTACATGAAGTCACTTGCTCCAATTACTATATAGCCTTGCATCTTAAACTGTGGGCTGCAAAGCTTGTAACTGAAATCATTCATTCATAACAGAATTGTGAAGGTTGCAAAATATCATTAGAATTTGTTATAAATGCATTTATGATTTATTAGCAGTAATGCTTTATATACCCATTCTTATATACCTACATAAAATAGATTGTGTGGAAATTTGAGGGGTTAAAAGAGGTGAATAACAGAAGTTTAAGAGGTCCTCATCTGCAGAATATGAATTATGAACAGACTCATTTCCTGACCGCACCTGAACAAGAAGTTTATTGGTGAATAAACTTACTGAGTATTGAGCAACAAGGGATTCATCACACCCACAGTATCTCTTGAGGCCTAACTCTGCAATTTTGCCATGACTTCACCTTTCGAGGAACCACTAGAAAATTCCTCTTAGCATTCTACTCAACTAAGTGGTATGAAGTAGATGCAAAACTCTGTATCCATTATGGAAAATGCAAAATTCTATTCCATTTCTCTGCTGCTTGCATTTCTTGCAGTTACCAAAGTCAGGAAACCATCCTCTTAAAAGTGTTTTAGATCTGGACCATCCTTTCTATTTTGATCAATCCTGCCTTGGCTTAAGCAATTATTCGTTCTTGACTAGATTTATCTTTATCTAGCCTCATAGTCCTGACTCCCGAGAAAGTCTAAATAATGAATGAACAGATAAAATTTGGTGGCCTGTAAACTCCTTATTTGTCATTAAAGTTCCTTCATAATTTGATTCATCCTATTTCAATTTTTCTTCTTGTTTAGTTTCCTTACAAGTAATTTCTACGGTTCTAGGCAATCCATTATTATTATTTCTGGGGTAAAAATTCAACAACATTAATAGGTGCACAAGCAACAAACACTGACTAACCTAATAAACACCTGTGTTAATTGTCATCACTAAAGCATACCTGCCAAATTTTGATTAACCCTGCATCATACCTTTCACGTTTCCACTTCCGTATTCCTGAGTTTTCTTCTACAAATGATGCTGTCTTCTCTTCTCTGACAGTGCAAACTCTTTAAGGGCATGTTCAATGAACATTCGTAACTAAGCATTCCAAATAAGAGGTCTATTTCCTTACCTATTTCCATTTTGTCTTGCAACTTACCTATTATAAAACCCTTTATGTTAGATAACAATAATATCTCTGATATTAACAAAGTATTTGCAACTCCAGGTGTAAACGACTCAAAGGGCTTGAATACATTCTTTGCACATGGAACCCTGGGTTCGATCCCTAAAACCAAAATGTCTCCTGAGCACCATGGAAGCGATCCATGAGCATCAAGTCAGAAATAATCCTATAGCACTACCAGGAGTAAAACAAAAACTTAGAAAAAAAAATCAAAACTGTGTTCTTGGGACTGGAGTGATGGCACAGCGGGTAGGGCATTTGCCTTGCACATGGGTGACCCGGGTTCAATTCCCAGCATCCCATATGGTCCCCCAAGCACCGCCAGGAGTGATTCCTGAGTGCATGAGTCAGGAGTAACCCCTGTGCAATGCCGGGTGTGACCCAAAAAGAAAAAAAAACTGTGTTCTTCCATTCAGAGACTGTAACATGTCCATCTCAGTAATCTCATAGCACAGAGCCTGATATATATGTGTATGTATGTATATATACATATATACTATAAATTACTTATAAATCACTGCAAAGGGGAAGAGTTAAATCACAGATCTGTAATTATATTTTCAGGAGAAAATCATTTATCCAATTTGCAAGTATCGAGTTCTAAAGGACTAGAACATAGTTGTTTGATTTGCATCAGAGAAAGAAAGGAAAACATTCTATTAACCTAAAAAAAAGTAAGTCCAGTTAAGGTGGAGGCTTTCACAGATCTGGTGTATACCAGACTATGGAAAAAAAATGTGCCTAGGAATCGTGTTATCTAAGGTAAGTCATCTGGACTTTTCAACTGATGTAAACATGGGGGGCCCTGGAAGGACTCAGCTTCTCACCCTCTTATTATCATCAATGTATTTTTCCCCTCAAGGAAATAAAGTTCTTTGTTAGACAAGTTCTTTTATGCTCCTAATTTCATGTGAATGATCAAACCAGTATTTACCAACACAAAGGAGAGGGGGATGTTCAGATGTAAGGGAACTTATTTTCCTTCAACTCTTACGACAGAAGCAGGACTGCAGAAATCAGTCTCCTGAAAAGATGGAAGTGGTGTGTTTAGCAAAGCACCACAGGCAGCCTAATGATACTGGGAACCTGGAACTGATTAGACACCTCCAAGAACGGCATCGCTGACTCTACTGATGCAGTGGATCAACGCATTTCCCTTATTACCACAAAAGAAACCAAACAAGACTGACAGACTGACATAAACCCCTTTCCACTGACTTTGCTGGGCGGCTTGTTTCACTGCCTACTACTTGACAGAGGTTTGCTAAACCCACCTTGAGAACAGAATGTGTCAACCCAGCAGTACCTCGCTTGCCTACACTCACTCTCCTTGCTTACATTGCAGCAGTGAGCTCCACTCCAAGACTTTCAAGGGAAGTATTTAAACCCAGGCTCTGTTGTAGGGTGTAACACAGAGCAGGGAATGCAGCTTGGGAGGTTAGTTATGCATATGTTTTGCATATTTAAGACAGGATTTAGTAGTCTACACTATAAATATAGCTCAATGGCAACATCTAAAATTACATAACATAATCAGGAATGGTCTGCTGAATGTTTCCTTTCATAAGAACAATTCTGCCAACAAGGGTACCTGTACGAATAAAAAGGCTAAGGTGTTTTGTTGTTTTTTTTTTTTTTTACCCTACGCTTTTCTTAGCAAGCCTTGGTTTTTAAAACTCACTAGGCTGAGTGTCAGGGTCTCTAGCACTCAAGCTATATCCCAAATAGCTTCAATATAGCAGACTATTTCATCAAAAAGCCTTACTGCACTGTTTTATTGAGCCATCTTTGAAGGCCCCTACCTGCAACTTCCCTCCTTGAACACAGTCCCCATTAACATCCATTTCAGCTGAACCCAGAATCACAATGCCCAGGAACTGCAGGACACACCAGACTCCTTTTCACTGTGGAAAAAGGGGTAGTTTAAAAGGCACCAAAAGAAAAAAAAAAAAGCTTTGTCTATCTGTAAATACACGTGAGACAGAAGTCGAAAATAGAATTGTGAAAAGGAAGTCATAGTCTAAAGTAAAGGAACTAAAGGAACTTGTAACAGACAACCTCTGATATCTGTGCAGCAGGAGGGCTTTGTAATTTGTACATTTTAACCTTTCCTGCAGAAAACTGCCCCGATCGAGCATGCTTAAAAGAACCTGGCTCCTGGTCTACTACTTTGCTGGTACGGAGGCACAGGTTATGATCAGCTAGTCAAATACAAAAGACCTTTATCCATCATTGCAATTTAGATGGACATGGTCTTTTTCAAACTTCAATATTGAATACATTAAAACAGGGTTTCATTCTCTCTGATTTCTTTAATGCTGCAACCTACCTCTGGAAGATCTGATGATCCTGCACGCAGCAAAGCGCCCATGTAATATGCCATAGCAGCTGGGTGGTCTGGAAGTCAATTAACCTCTCCAGGCCTTAGTTGCTTAAACACGAATTAGCTTAGCAGGTCATTCTGAGGCTTGGGAAAATAAATGTACTGTAATCAGCAAAGGAGGTCTCAAAAATGTTGGCTATTTTATCATTAATATAGAAACTGCATTTTCTTTCTGCCTTCCAGGCCAAGTCCCATCTCAGGAGACAACAATGAACCACATGGTGCATTTCTCCCTACAACAGACTTCTGCCGCACAACTATTAAGCTTTTTCCTTCCTCTATGGTTACAACAGGGATCTAATTACTAAAGCTTTTTTTCCCCCATTGCTTCTTTCTTTTAGAAGGCAACTGTACTCTAAGAAAATATACCATGCTATCATTTGCCTGTAAATATACCGTGTTTACCCTAATTTTTCACAGTTGTGACTAAAAACAAACAAACAAAAAACACTTGGATACTGATGGGAACGAAAGCATTAGATTATCAAAAGCAGTAAGCTGGTGGTGACAACTATCATATTGTAGAAATTAAAGAGAAAATGACTTTGATCTCTAAGCATTTTATACATCCTTCCACAAAGAACTTTTCTACCGCTGGAACGGCTCGCTGTGGTAATTTCCGTGGCCGCTACAGCTTCTTTTTCTCTTTTGGACAGGATTTTCATTTGACTGACTGCTTGATTACTAGTGCAAGTCCACTGTAAAGCCAGTCAAGGCACATCTCCACACATGGCCAGATATGCACCTTTTGTGAAGAAAGAGAAATAGCTGATACCCACACAAGTAAGAGGAAAAACAGATGATGAGCCCCCGCCTCTGAAAAAATCTATAGTACTTGAAACTGCCTCCAACTAGCATTGATATTCTCACGGCTTCCTTTCCTTCTTTTTTAGGGGGTGGGTTGGGGTGGGAGGGGCGAGGGGGGAGAGGGGACTCCCACGCAGGGCTAAGGAAACCTTGGCAGCCGTCGGCAACTTGGAGAAACAACTCCCCAATAACTGGGCTGAGGACCCAGTGAGCTCCTGCCTGCGCTGTGGGCCAGGCCCCAGGCCACTCTGCACTGCAAGGCCTTCAAGGCCACAGCCCACAGTGCTCAGGGAACGAGGCAGCAGGAAGCTAGGGATGCGCCTTAACTCTCTCCAACCCTTCCTTCCGTTCCTCATACCATCTTTTAAAACTTTTATTTTAGGCTCCGTGGCTTACAAGACTACTAGTGGAGGGTCTCCTGCATAAGACTCTCCACCTGAGGGTCCACTCCCTCCACCGTGCCCCAGGGCGGCCCCCCTACCCCCGTGCCCCTCTATGGGAAGCGTCCTACCGAAGACCAGCTCTCAGTTGCTGCTGCCCTGGGGTACTTGTGATTCCCCCACAATGTTTCTTTATATTCCAAGGATGAAAGATCACTCTGTGGCTGCCCCTCTCCTGACTAGCTTCACTCAGCCTGAGCCTCTCCAGAACCATCCACGTAGCAGCAAATTGCAGGGCTTACTCTTTCCATATAACTGAGTAGTGTTCCACTGTGTACATGAACCACAGCTTTATGATCGACTTATCTGTTCTCAAGTACTTGGGTTGTTTCCAGATCTTTCTGTTAGGAATAGCGTTGTAATCTTCACACCCTTCCAGCATCTCATCTATGTGAACGGGCCTTTTAGATCCTTTCCTTTAGATCCCTTTCCAACCAAAACTCACACTATCACCTTCACGTCCACTCTCAATTAACTCTATTGTATGTCTAAGATCTATCACAATCTCATCATTTTCTGTTTATCTTCTTGCCTATGTTTTCACTTTTTCTGCACTGGCTTCCTTCAATGTTCTGGATATACACCTGTATCTTAGACACAGCTAAATGCCAGACAACCCGTTTGTAAGAAATGACTCATATATTTTTAACTTCATCCTATCAATTAGTGTTGACTTTTTTAACTTACACAAACTTTATATTTATATGCAAATAAGCTGAATACAGGTTCATTCTATACTTAGCTCAGGAGCAACAGCTTCACCTATACCTGAATCAAACATGTACTTAATTGCATGTTATCGATGTCCAATAAAGAACTGAGTACTCAAATTGTCCCTGCCTCTCGCAGATTTTATACCGAAGATTTCCTGGTCCAAGGACATCCTTTAACTGAAAATAGACTATAGACTGAACATGATGCCTACTTAGTACCTCTATAGCAAACCACAACATCCAAAGAGAGAGAGAGAGAGCAAAAGGGAATGCCCTGCCACAGAGGCGGGGTGGGGTGAAGGGGACAGGGTGGGAATGGAATGGTGGAAAGGATGCTGGGACCATTGGTGGTGGAAAATGGGCACTAGTGGAGGGATGGGTACTCGATCATTGTATGACTGAAACATAAGCATGAAAACTTGTAAGTCTGTAACTTTATCTCACGGTGATTCACTAATAAAAAATAAAAAATAAATTAATTTTTTTAAATGCTAAAAATAAATAAATAAATGCAAATTAATAGTTGAGACCTAAAACCTGCTGTATCTTTGGAGATACAAATTGCATTTTTATCAAGCTTTGCATTGGTTACTAATGAGCTAAAGTTCAAATCTTCTGGAGGAATGGCACTGTAGTACTGTCGTCCTATTGTTCATGGATTTGCTTGAGTGGGCACCAGTAATGTATCCATCGTGAGACTTGTTACTGTTTTTGGCATATCAAATACTCCATAGATAACTTGCCAGGTTCTGCCATGCGGGCAGGATATCTTGGTAGCTTGCCAGGCTCTCTGAGAGAGACAGAGGAATCAAACCCAGGTCAGCCGTTTGCAAGGCAAACGCCTTACCCGCTGTGCTATCTCTCCAGTCCGGAGGAATGGCATCCATATATAAGTTTAGAAACAAAATAACCCCTACAGAGGGCATGAACACACACACACATATACACATAGACACACACATATACACACACACAGAGAAAGCATGGGTGTGTGGAGAAAGTAGGAATTGAAAGATAGTACAACAGGTAAGGTGCTTGCCTTGTCTGCTGACAGCCCAAATTTAATCCCAGAGCACAGAGCACAGAGCCAGGAGTAAGCCCTGAGCACTGTGGGGCATGACCTCAACCCAAAACGATTTTTAAAAGGTACTTGCTTTGAGTCTAACAATGCCAATTCCATTTTACTTCTCTAATTATGCTTAATTTCCGTAAGCAAATTGTTTTACCACTTTGTCCTTCAGTTTCTTCACTGGTAAATTGCTGGTTTAAGTTGCCTACTAGGTTTCAGGATCTCTAGCAACAACTTTACTAAGCTGAAGGATTTCTAGCTACAAATGATAATACGTGAAAGGACTTAGCGGAGCACTGAATGAATGTGAATGCTCATGATGACAACCAGCAGTTTTGTATGGCAAACTGCCCCTGGAATTATGAAACACAGCAGTATTACTAGGCATCACATATTAAAGGGAAGAAGAACAAACAAATACAAGGAATTTGAAGATGAGGTTTTGCACTTGGATTAGAGGTAGAAGGGAGAGTCCCACAGAAGCACTGGCATGCAGATTTAGGTTATTGATTCTGATTAAAATATGTATGACTTGCAAAGAAATGTCCTATTCGTCCCAAGGTTCCCAAAGCCCTGACTCAAAGAAATGTAACTCATTTCAAGAAACTATCTTAAAAATACCTTGCTGCAGCTTTCAACTATTTCATGATTAAAACTATCTATTTTTGTGTTCCCATATCTAACAACATTTTTTGGTGTTAAAATTATCCTCAAAATTATCTCAAAATTCTGTGCTACTTACAGGATGCTTCGTTTGTTTTTTGTAACACATTCCAATCCCAATGAAATGGTAGAATTTTATATTATACAGACTGCTTTTCAAATAAAACATTATTTATATCCAAAACAATAATCCTGTCCTCCAGCGAGTAGAAGACACTCTTTGGGTTACTGTACTATTTTTACTGAGGAGTTGCAGCTTCTCTGTCATCTCCTGGAATAATAATAAAAGATGTTCAGAAAGGGTAAAGAAGTTGTCTTCAGCAAAGATGAAGATTTCGCCTACTCCAAGACGCTAACTGGCTTGTAATAGATTCAGGCCTCTTGATCCCATTAGTAAGACACATTGATCAATTAAGTCAACTCACTCAGAGTCAATCCTATTAAACTATCTTATTCCTGTCAAGAATAAAGAGCAAACACTACTAATCTGTTTCAAAAGGATGGAGGAAAGTTTTAAATTATAAAACCTGCAAATAAGGTAATAGCAAATGACTGAATATATTAACATACTCATGGAACTCAAAACAAACTTAGTATTCAATTCACAGGACATTTATTCCCTCAGAGTAAGAAAAACCTCCTTTGAAATTGAGAATCTGTATAAAAACAAAGGAGCTAAAACAACTCATTTTATTGCAAGCAACTTCTATTAATGTCACATAGGGGAAGAGATACAGCTTTTGCTTTCATATTCCAGTTCTGCAGGGAAAGAATATGCATATATACATATTGCACATATATATACATATTAAAATAGACTGAGATAGAACAACATACATAAATAGCTCAATGCAACATCTGTAGCAGTCCTTAAGATTGTATTAAAGCCCTCTCTGTTTATCAGGTTGGTAAATCATATCAGTTCATGCTTATTTAAATTGCCAGTTGCTGGGCAACCACATCTTCTGTCAACTGCCACTCTTAAGTTCTTTCACAACACTCTCTTAAAGTAAAAAAAAATAGTGAAAAATTCTTAAGATGCTTATTTTGAGCATATGAAAAGCACTTAATTTTTTATTGGGCTTAAAGAAGCTGAAAACCGTGTACTGATAAATATGTTTTATGGGTAGAAAAGGGGCAAGATGTGGTACAGGTGATGTGAGTGAGTACCCAGACAGAAAAGTTGTTGGATCTAGTTAAAATGCATTTTCCTTTTGGAATCTGATCTGCAATCGAGGCATGTATGTGCCAGAATTCTTCCAAAGTATATACAAATTCTGGAAGAAATAGGTGACTCTCAACAAAACTGATACCAAGTTATTCTTCTAAACTTGCACACCACACTAAAAGATTAACAAGTAGTATAACTGTAACAACAAGCTACTACTTGATTCTGATATTGCTCTGCCCCCCACTCCACCCCAGAGTTAGAAGCAAAGTCATTTATTAACCTCTCATGAAAATTTCTGCCATGCAAATATTTTCTTTTCTTGGATGTTGACCAGCATCCTTTATTTTACCCAGTTCAAGAGTTTGATCCTCCAGAAGTATGAAACTCCTCTTGAAGGTAAGACAGATTCCTAAGCCATTCAGTGTGGCAACTCACCCTTCAATTCAAGAGTTCTAGAATTGCTACTCCTTATGCTGTTCGGCCTCAGACTTGGACCAAATCATCTCTAAAATACATCTTTAAAGTAGTAACATTTCATAAACTTGTTGATTTAAATCATACAGTTGTAGCCTGCATAAAATTGAGCCAACACATTAAGCTCATTTATGCTGCAAAATCTCATCAAAATTAGAAACATATTCAGGTAGAAACAAAAAAAAGTCACTTAAATGTGTAATTTTCTATTAGGGAACCATTTTCAAAGTTTCTTTAAGGAGGGCTGAGAAAGATAATTCAATGGGCCAGAGTGGGAAGACCAGAGTCCAATCCCAGGCACCACATGATCCCACAAGTGTCCCTTGGAGCCATGGAGGACCTTGAGTACCAGAGAGAGTGGGCTAAAGGACTCCCGAGCACTTCTGGCCCCAAGCACTAAACAGTCCAGCCCAGACACTGAAGAGCACTGAGAGCAGCACCTAGGCAGGCATCCTGACCTTAGTTTGAGAGGGCATCCCACAAAGACGATATCTTGTAATTTCAGGAAGAATGCAATTTCTGTTTGTTTGCTTCTGTTTTAGACCCACACCCAGCTCTGTTCAGGACTTACCCCTGCCTCTTCACCACTCCTGGCGAAGTTCAGGGAACCATATGTGGTCGTGGGAAACAAACCCTATTTGGCCACGTGCAAGTCAAACAACCTATCTGTTGTACTGCCACTTGGTCCCAAGGATATTATTTAAGGCAGAATTTTTCAGTGTTGAAAATAAAACCTGTGTGCACAAAAAGAAACTCTTAAAACAAAGATTAAAGGTGAATCACACTGAGAAGAAAAAAACATTGCAATACAAACATCCAACAAATAATTATAAATGGGCATATTTAAAGAACATCCAAAAGTGGGGCTGGAGCAATAGCACAGCGGGTAGGGCATTTGCCTTGCATGCGGCCGACCCGGGTTCGATCCCTGGCATCCCATATGGTCCCCCAAGCACCGCTAGGAGTAATTCCTGAGTGCAAAGCCAGGAGTAACCCCTGAGCATCGCTGGGTGTGACCCAAAAAGCAAAAAAAGAAAGAAAAAGAACATCCAAAACTCAGTAAGAAAACAAAATAAGACAAAATAAAAATTTTGTAATGGGAAAATTAGACATAAAAAATGAATTGAACAGAAAAATTTAGCAATAAATAACAGTACAAAAACATACTCAATGAGATATAAAATCACAGCCAACAGATTAGGTGTCACTTTAAAATCTTATAAAACTAATGTGACCGGACTCTGCACCAAGCTGTTTTCACTTGAGGCACCCCAGAGGGGGGCAGGTGATAACCCTCCCTGCCCCAAGGGACCCAGCCCCGGCAGCCAACCTCCTCTACCCAATCTCCGCCATGCTCCAGGCCACTTTCCAGACCACAGGGCCTGGAGACATTATAAGACACTTCCTCTCATTTTCCATAATTACCACACCATATTTAATGGAGTTCAGACAGGAGGCAATAAATCATAGAGTAATATATATAAATATACATATATATGTGTATATATACCTCTCGGAGGGGCTGGAGCGATAGGGCAGCGGGTAAGGCTTTCACCTTGCAGGCAGCCGACCTGGGTTCGATTCTTCCACCCCTCTGGGAGAACCCGGCAAGCTACCGAGAGTATCTCCCCCACACTGCAGAGCCTGGCAAGCTACCTGTGGCATATTCGATATGCCAAAAACAGTAACAACAAGTCTCACAATGGAGACATTGCTGGTGCCCACTTGAGCAAACTGATGAGCAACGGGATGACAGTGACCTCTCGGAGAGCCCAGCAAGCTACCAAGAGTATCCTGCCCACATGGGCAGAGCTTGGCAAGCAACCCATGGCGTACTCGATATGCCAAAAACAGTAATGTTAGGTCTCATTCCCCTGACCCTGAAAGAGCCTCCAATCGTTGGGAAAGATGGGTAAGGAGAGGCTGCTAAAATCTCAGGGCTGGGAGAAATAGTTACAAGTGCCCGCTCGAGCAAATCGACGAACAACAGGATGACAGTGATACAGTGATACAGTGAAAACTAATGTTGTCAAAGACTAAAATGGGATTCTTATATTCTATCAAAGAGAGTCTTAATGCATGCTCCACGTAAAACAGTAATTTACCTACTCTCATGGATTTTTATAATATAATTTGGGGTAAGCAGAATAATGCCTCCCCCAAAGATGCTAATCAGCTAATTCTGTGAGTTCATGACACACTGCAAAGGGAATTAAGGTTGCAAAGGGGGATATACTTGCTGATAAAATGATATTAAAACCTGTACCTGTGGGGCAAATGCATCAGCAGCCTGATGGTATCTTCAGGCTTCCTGATACCTCAAAATTGCTACTGTGCTTCTGGCCATATCCCAACAACTCGGGACCAAATTTCCTGAGAAAGCAAATGGCCAAAAGCTAGGTATGTGGAAGACATTCCCACAAGCCAACTCCTGTTCAGCTATACAAGCTCATTTATTGGCCTTGCTTCAGAGACCCATAAATAAATCTCAAAAGCAAAGAAATAAACTAAACTAAAACAAAGACATTAGAATAGGAGACTATCCTGATTACCCTGACCCACGTATGCAAAAAGGTTCTTAAAAGGGGAAGATGAAGATTGAAAAAGAGTAGGAAAAGTGTACACTGTGAGGGTGTAGTGGGCTGGGGTATCAGAATACAGAGAAACAATAAATCCACAGAGGCTATAAAAAGCATGAAACAGTCTCCACTAGAGGGGCCAGACGAAACACAGAGCTTGACACCCGGATTTTCAGCACACAGAGACCATAACAGAACTCTAATTTTCCAAACTATAAAATGCTAAATTTCTTGTGTTTAATATAGCATCCTTAAGGTAAAGCGTTTCAACAGCAATTTGAAACTTCAAAAAACAGTCTAACAATTCTATGCCTAAGAAAATTCTTCTACCAGCTTTCTGGGCAAAAATCATAAGAATGTTCATAGCAACACTGTAATGGAATATTTAGAAACAATCTAAATGTTTCTCAACAGCAAGATTTATGTATGGACACTGGTCACTTATAATGAAAGATCCTATCAATTAGTGCTACTTGGGTCCTAGAGCTATGTATATTAAATGAATACCTCTCAAAGGACTGGAGTGATAGCACAGAGGGTAGGGCATTTGCCTTGCATGTGGCTGACCCGAGTTCGATTCCTCCATCCCTGTCGAAGATTCAGCAAGCTACCGAGAGTATCCCGCCCTCACGGCAGAGCCTGGCAAGCTACCCATGGCATATTCGATATGCCAAAAACATTAACTACAAGTCTTACAATGGAGACATTACAGGTGCCCGCTCAAGCAAATCGATGAACAACAGGATGACAGTGCTACAGTGCTACCTCTCAAAACTTAGGGCAAATAAAATAATAAATTAATGCATAGCTTTTCTTTATTTTTTTTGGGGGGGGATTTGGGTCATGCCCGGCAATGCACAGGGGTTACTCCTGGCTCATGCACTCAGGAATTACTCCTGGCGGTGCTCGGGGGACCATATGGGATGCTGGGAATCGAACCCGGGTCGGCCGCGTGCAAGGCAAACGCCCTACCCACTGTGCTACTGTGCTACTGCTCCAGCCCCCCATAGCTTTTCTTTATATAGAGTTCAAAAACAAAATTATACAATTTTTGAAGAATATATTTTATCAATGAATGGATGAGCTAATAAACACTATTATTCAGGAAACTGGCTTAACTCTGAGGAGTGAATGAATTGTTTATCATGATTAGAATATATTTTGGGTGTTGAGCCACACTTGGTGATGGTCAGGTGCTATGCCTATCTCTGCACTCAAGAATAACTCCTGGTGGTATTCAGGGGACCATAGAGGATACTGGGGATCAAATCAGAGTCAGCCAAGTCATTCTATCCCTCAAGTACACTTTAAACGCTTAATTTCTTACAACAAGAACAAAACTTCAAGAGGTAAATAAGCAAACTGCAAAGATCTAACATGAGTACATCTAACCCAGGTTGGACAAGACAAGGATAAGCACCTTGAGTGGAAGAATTGTTTATTATTTGTATTCTCTGAAAACTGAAATATGTTCGAATGAAAAGAACATATTTGAAAAGAAACAACATGTTCCAATAATATATTTACCACATATCCACTGGCAAACAAGCAAAATGATACTTCCCCAGGTCACAGAAAAAGATCTCACTGAAGTAAGTATCACTGTTAACTTACAATTGTGAGACAAAATATAAAAAAGTAAATATCAACATTTGATCCATTTTTATAATTTTTGAAGCATACACTATAACAGAGGTGCGAGTTTGGGGGTGTGGGCCACACCTGGCGATGCTCAGGGTGAATCCTGGTTCTGTGCTCAGAAATCAATCTTATCAGTGTTCAGGAAACCATCTGAATGCTGGGGATTGAACCCGGGTAGGCCCCATTAAACGCAAGTGCCTTACCTGATGTCCTATCATTCCAGACTGTAGATTTTAACTTCTTTAATTAGTTTTTACTTTTTCAAGATTAAAAAAAAGAAATTTCATCTAAAGTCTGAAAATCAAGAAGTAGTTCACAATGAGATAGTTACTTCAGCACGTACTGAAATAGATACATCGAGGTTTGAAGAGGTCAAGTTTTTAAGTAGTATTTAAGAAACACATTATTAGTATTTAAACTCTTACTTTTTAAATATAAAAGTGTTATGGAACATTTTGTTAATAATATACTAAATTAAAAAGTAGGATTGTACATATTATTATCCACTTTCCAAAAATAATAAATAAGTCCTTAATTAAGATATTAAGAAAAATACAAATCAGATTTGTGTGTGTGTGTGTGTGTGGTCTAATAGATTTTCTATATCATAGTTCTAAAAAAAAGTTTCAATTTTTATTTTTCATTGCTTTTTAAAATAGCAGTGTTGAATGCCTCAAGGTTACTATGAGAAGATTAAGAAATAACTATTCTGTTTCTTGGGAAAACTGAAGGGGTTTTCCATTTTGACTGCTTTTCCTCTGAACTAGAAACTTTTAACTCTTTCTCTAGGAAGTTTATATAACTTAAATAATGGAATGAAATTTCTTTTTTTTTCTATAAGAAAAAAATGGTGAGCTGGGGGGACACAGGAGAGATAATACAACAGGTTGACTTGCACACAACCAACCTGGGTTCAATCCTTGGCATTCCATATGGTTTTTCAAGCACTGTCAGCAGTGATTCCTCAGTAACCCCTGAGAAACACAGATGTGACCCCTAAACTCCAAAACAAATAAAATAAGCATAACCCCAAAATAAAGTATAACCTAAATAGTTGATCTGAGACAAAATAGAAACATTGTATGGCAATCCATTATTACTTTTTAACTAAAGCTAACCTAATACCTTAAAATTCCAGGTTTCTTTTAAGCCTGATAATACTAAATTAACTACATTTTTGTTCATGGTGACACACAATTTAATACCGGTGCTTGCCAAAATGCTAACCATTACACAGAAGGCAGAAATAACAACTCTCTAAAAAAGCATATTCCTTTATTGTTTTCTTGATAAAAGCAAGTCTCATTACAAATAAATTTGTCTCAATCAATATTTCTTGATATTAAAAATAAAGTTTTTGCCATATTAGTATTCCTAAATAAAACATAAACATAACATTTCAGTTTAATTTATCTAATAGTAGTTGGGTACCAATGGACAAAACAGAATTATCTAAGACAGTAACATGAAATACCTCAATCTGACAATGATCTTTCAAATCAAGCTCAGCCCTTGACCTCGGTGCTTGGCACTGATGCAGCCCTACACATTTAGCATTCAAAAATCACTTGTGAGCATCCTTCTCCGACATGACCCTTTCCTTTTTTTGATTTTATCTTTTTTTTCTGTTTCTGTTTCTCCATCTTCAGCATAAAGACACTGTGGCTGATGAATAAACATACTCCCTTAGTTCTTCTGGGTACCTCTCCAAAGGAATATCAGCATTTCCCCATTCACTTCTTTGGAGGGGGCTTCCCCTGGTGAGGAACATTTCCTCTTTGATCACAAAGTTCTATTCTTCCTCTGTTGAACTCCCTAAACACAACACACAACAGGGGGCTCTAAAACCTGCTTTTCTCTTTTTCTTTTAGCAGTAACTCCTCATTCACCTCTAGAGGACATATCACCTCTCCCTGAATACCTTTTCATGCATGCAAATAAACCCTTAACCCTACTACCTCTATTGCCATCAATATGCACTACTAATTGATACCAACTGCAGATATAATTGGTGTAAATGCCTGGATAATATAAAATTGTTATATGTGAATTATAAGAGTTATATATGAATATTACATATGTGCATATATGAAATAGCACTGCTCTTACCAGTTCATTCAACGTAAAAGGAAAATAATTTCAAGCACTCTAATCCCAACATATTTGGTTTATTAATTCAAACAACTTATTTCCATATGAAATAATCCTGTTTGTTTGCTACCCAGATGATAAAGTTCATGAGAGTAAAGCTGCTATCTGTGTAACAGGCAGGAACTGCCAGCATATAAACATTAATCGACAACATGAAATACTGCTCTCAACAATGTTCATCTGACCTTTATTCAGACTCACACACATAAACCAAGCTAAATCATACAATGCTTAAATGCTGGTCATAAGTGATGAAAACATAAAATGACTGGAACTTAATCACTGTGGATAGGATTTCCAGAGTTGATGATATTAAGCTTAATTTTGGAGAAGGAAAGAAAGATGTTGTTCAAATACACATTTATGATAAGCAAGCAACATAGCTCACCTATTTAGTCTTTTGGGGTTTTGAGGCTTCAAGAAAATTTGGACAAGATATTAAAAGATAAAAATTTGGGTAAAAGATCAAGTGAATATATTGAAGTAGGAAACAGGACAGTAATATATAAATATGTCACTGTATCACTGTCACTGTCATCCAGTTGCTCATCGATTTGCTCGAGCAGGCATCAGTAATGTCTCCTTTGTGAGAACTGTTGTTACTGGTTTGGCATATCAAATATGCCACAGGTAGCTTGCCAGGATCTGCCGTGCGGGCGAAATACTCTCGATAGCTTGCCAGGCTCTCCGAGAGAGACAGAAGAATTGAACCCGGGTCGGCCGCATGTAACACAAATGCCTTACCCATTATGCTGTTGCTCCAGCCTATATATAAATATAAAGTATATCACTGTCACTGTCATCCCGTTGCTCATCTATTTGTTCAAGCGGGCACCAGTAACATCTCTCATTGAGAGACTTATTGTTACTATTTTTGGCATATCCAATACACACGGGTAGTTTGTGAGGCTCTGCCGTGCGGGCTCAATACTCTCGGTAGCTTTCAGGGCTCTCCAAGTAGGGTGGAGGTATCAAACTAGGGTTGGCCGAGTAAAAGGCAGGCGCCCAACCGCTGTGCCATCGCTCCAGCCCATAAAGTATATATAAAGTATATATACATATATTCTACATATACATATATATAAAGTATCTGATTGTGCATATGGCATAAGAGGGCACAAATGACAAGGGTCAAGAAGTTTGGTCAAGGAAGTTCCTGTAGAACTCAATTAAAGATGAAGGAAAAGTAATAAAGGATAATGAGGATGAGGTTGTAATTGAAAGAAATCTTGGAATATTCAATGAAAAGTGACTAAAAGTGGAAGTCAAAGATGACTTGGTTATGGCCCTTTCCTTACATGTGGCTGAACCGAGTTCAATCCCAACATCCCATATAGTTCATTGAGTGAGTGCCGCCAAGTGAGATCCCTGAACACAAACCTAGAAGAGAGCTCTGAGCAGTGCCAGGTGTGGCCCCAAAACCAAAAAAAAAAAAAAAAAAAAAACCCAAAGTTTTAGATCTGGTGAACCAGACAGTCATAGTCACAGAACTCAGAAGTAAGGACTAAGAATGAGGAATGAAGAACAGCTCATAACTTTGCACACTCCCTAAAACTGGGTGGGAAAATACATCAATATATTAAGGATTCTCTTTCAGTACTGATGTTAATGTGATTTTATGTTCCTTAGCCCCTTTTAAAAAATTATATTTTTAAAAATATTTAAATTTTTGAATTTTTATTCATTATCACAAAATGTTTTGGTCTCCAAAATTTTTTAATAAAACTAGTTTTATTATTTTATTTACTTCCCACTAAAGAGTATAAAAGTCATTTAAAACAAAACCAGGTCAGGGGTTGGAGCGATAGCACAGCAGGTAGGGCATTTGCCTTGCACTCGGCCGACCCAGGTTCGATTCCCAGCATCCCATGTGGTCCCCTGAACACCACCAAGAGTAATTCCTGAGTGGAGAGCCAGGAGTAACACCTGAGCATATCAGGTGTGACCCAAGAAAGAAAAAATAAATAAATAAATAAATGTGTAATATTAAAAAAAAAAAAGGTCAGACAAGTGGATAGATTTAGTGTCTGGGTTTTTTGTTTTGTAAAATATAGTAATCCCCAAAGGAGCAAGAAATGCAAAGTGGAACAAGGAAAGCTTCTTCAACAAGTGGTGCTGGGAAAACTGGACAGCTACCTGCAAAAAAAATGAACTTTGACCTCTGTCTGATGCCAGGTACAAAAGTCAGATCAAAGTGAATTTAAGACCTTAATATCAGACATGAATCTATAAGGTTCATAGAAGAGAATGTAGGCAGAACTCTCCATGACATTGAAGCTAAAAGCATCTTTAAGGACGAAATAGCACTGACCATGCAAGTGGAAACAAACATAAACAAATGGGACTACATCAAACTAAGAAGCTTCTGCACTTCAAAAGAAACAGTGAACAAAATACAGAAAGAGTCCACAGAATGGGAAAGAATATTTACCCAACACCCATCTGATAAGGGATTAATATCAAGGATATACAATACACTACTAGAATTTTATAAGAAAAAATACCTCCAACCCCATCAAAAGATGGGGAGAAGAAATGAACAGAAGTTTCCTCAAAAAAGAAATACAAATGGCCAAAAGGCACATGAAGAAATGCTCCACATCTCTAGTCATCAGGGAAATGCAAATCAAAACAAGAATAAGATATCATCTCACACCATAGAGAATGGCACACATTCAAAAGAACAAAAGCAACCAGTGCTGGCGAAAATGGGGGAAAAAAGGGACGCTCCTTCACTGTTGGTGGGAATGCTGACTGGTCCAGCCTTTCTGGAAAACAATATGGACAGTCCTTCAAAAACTAGAAATTGAGCTTTATTATGACCCCGCGATACCACTCTGGGAATATATCCCAAGGATGCAAAAAAGCACCGTAGAAATGACATCTGTACCTATATATTCATTGCAGCACTGTTCACAATAGTCAAAATATGGAAACAACCCAAGTGCTCTAAAACAGATGACTGGTTAAACAAACTTTGTACATCTACACAATGGAATACTATGCAGCTGTTAGGAGAGATGAAGTCATGAAATTTGCTTATAAATGGACAGATATGGAGAGTATCAGGCTAAGTGAAATGAGTCAGAAAGAGAGGGACAGACATAGAAGGACTGCACTCATTTGTGGAGTATAGAGTAACATCACATGAGGCTGACGCCCAAGGACAGTAGATACAAGGGCCAGGAAGATTGCCCCATAGCTGGAAGCCTGCTTCATAAGCGAAGGGGAGAAGGCAGATGGAATAGAGAAGGGGTCACTAAGAAAATGATGGTGGAGGAACCAGTTGGGATAGGAGATGCATGCTGAAAGTAGATAATGGACCAAACATGATGACCTCTCAGTGTCTATGTTGCAAGCCATAATGCCCAAAAGTAGAGAGAGAGTATGGGGAATATTGTCGTTAATGGAGGCAGAAGGAGGGTGGGAAAGGGGGGTATACCCGGGATATTGGTGGTGGGGAATGTGCACTGGTGGAGAGATGGGTGTTTGATCATTGTGAGATTGTAACCCAAACATGAAAGTTTGTAACTATCTTACGATGCTTCGAAAAAATTTTTTAAAAAATAGTCATCCCTCTTCTAATTAGATTATCTGCCTCATGTCACATATGTTTGTGGAATACCTACCATAAGATATGTCATGCACAGTCATACTATGAACCAAATTAAAGTAAAAATGCCACTCAACATCTTATAAATTAAGGTGCTTTCAATTTTTAGTTAAGTATAGTAGAAATTCATCTTATACTCATCACATCTTGATATGGTAAGCTAAAAAAGATATTTCTTTCCCTGCAAATAAAGAGAATATGGTACGCAGCATGCCATCTTCATGCACACACTGACCACAGCATCGTAGAGAGCTCTCTCAAAAGTGACTTTCTGAAGACTGCTACATGGTAAGAGTTAACAAGTACTGCAACTGCATCTCGTGATTTCTTTAAGAAATTTTTCCAGGCTTTGAAAATAATCACTAGTGCTCACCATAAAATGAAAGCCCTTTGCCACTATAGATATTTATTTATTCAATAAGAAAATCTAGGTACATGGAATATTTTAGTTTTTAAAAGATGGTGGGGGTAGTGGGGCATGTAGGGAATTCAGGGATCAAAATATGTGAGATACAATAAGTGTAACCAAATGATCCTATTGGGACTAATGAACCTAAATAATTAAATTCAGTGTTTCTCCAGATATTGCTGATATAATGAATGATTTTAAAGCAAGAGGCCCTCTCACTTTGGTACATTGCTGCTATAAGTTTATTTCTTTGGGTTCAAGGGAACTGGGATAATAAAAAATGAAAGGAAAATGGGACATTTTGTAGTATTCCATAAAATGTAATATGGCTGATGAATATTTCTAAGTCCTGGGAGGGAGGTTGACTGAGTTTCTCTTCAAAGGAGATAAATGGCTGCATTCTTGTGGGTTACTAGAGATAACAAGTCCAGGAAAGGGTTATTGAGAGATTATGAGATTGGCCTAAAATGACCAGATCCAAAATAGAACAAAACTATTGCTATCTGTTACTACTGCTCAAAGCAGATAAACAGCTAGGAAATTAACAAAAATATGGCTAATTTTTCTCCATACTGAAGTAGGGACAATGAATTCATACCAGTAACAATGGAAGAGAGATCTCTACAAGTTTGAGTACTTTATAAACTCCAAAATGCTTAATCGCTGGCAGATATTTTTTAAATAAGGAAAATAATAGAGGGGTAAGAACAAAATAGTCAGAGCAGGCAGAAAGGATGAACTGAAGTGACAAGTCTCCCCTCTCCCAGGGGTTACACGGACTTATCGATTATTATGAGAGCACTTTATGTTTTACAAGTAGATTTTCTTTGGGTAAAACTCTTCTTTGTTTCAAATGACAATCCTAAGTCCTCCACATCTCCTAAAAAATGTTTAAAGGTGAGACCCTTAACAGTTTGGGTTCCTTGTACCTCAACCCCACTTTCATTAGGAAACAAAGCAATCCCTACATAGACAGCAAGGTGGGGTTGTGAGTCCAGATAAAATTTTGTATGCAATTAGGATTTAAGTATAAAAGTCATGAGATAATAAAAGACACTGTCACTGTCCTCCCATTGTTCATCGATTTGTTGAGCGGGCAACAGTAACATTGTGAGACTTTTACTAGTTTTTGGCATATCGAATACGCCTCGGAGAGCTTGCAAGGCTCTGCCGTGTGGGTGGGATACTCTCGGTAGCTTGCTGGGCTCTCCAAGAGGAACGGAGGAATCGCACCCGGGTCAGCTGCATGCAAGGCAAACGCCCTACCCACCCAATAAAAGACAAAGATCAATAAATCAAAAACCCAAAGGCTTATATGGGGAAATCATTAATAATCTGAAAGGGGTGCTAAACCCTCTCTACACTCTGCCTCCTGTATTCCAAACTCTACTTACAGTAAGGTTTAAAATATAAAATATATTAATATATAATAAATATAAATATAAAATATATTAATATATAAATATAAATCTATAAAATGTGTTCATGTATAATATAATAAAATATATTAATTATTTTTATTATTAGGGCTGGGGAAGAGCTGGCTGTGTTTGGGGGAGTTTCTGATTCTGTGCTCAGGAGAGATCCCCGGCGATGCATGGGGACCATACACGGAGCTGAGGGTCGAATTGGCGTCAGTACATGCAAGGCACATGCAGTCAAGGCAGGGAGGGCCTTGATTCCTGTCTATCACTCTGGATCCCAAAACAAAGACTTCCACAAATAATAGGGCCCAACGTATGGTTATTTCAACTCATTAATAAGAAAATAATATCAGTAACTTTAAAAGGCTGCATTAAAATCAAAATTAACAGGTAAACAGGGTTCCGATTCCACTCCCGAACTCTCAGGTGTCCCACTACTCTTAAGCGTCTTACAGACCGCTCCATCAGAAAACATAAGTGAGTTCCAAATGCCTTAAGAATTACACATTAGCCATGACCAGCCAGGCTATCCGAAGATCTACACAGTACCCTGGTATCAGGAAAATATGTCCTATTTATTCGAAAATGTTAGTCTTCCCCTTGACTTAATATTCCTTTCTGAATACCAATGTTTTAAAATATTTGCTACGGAAAATTTTCTGCCCAAACAGCAGCTCTGGAAGCAGCGCCTCACCTATAGGCTCTCATGGTTTTTGACTCTACACGCCTGGGATCAAAGACAGGATTCAGATAATTTTAAAACCCTTGCTAGGAGGGCAGAGAAATGTCCAGGGTATTGGAATTTATCACCAGACATGGGGGAAATATTTTTTCAAACTGATGATTTTTCTGCAATTATGAAGTGCTTTTTAAGAAACCATAATCACCTCACTCAGATGTACAACAACTAGCAAGGGAACAATACAGTTTACTTTTGAAAGGACTCTGCAAAATACTCATTACTGAACAATGGAAGCGGTGCTTCAGCAAGGCTCTCGGTTCAATTTTAAAAGGCTTGAAGCCTAGTGCAGCATGCTTGCTAATCAGGACACAACTCCTCACCAGCTGAAGAAGCTTGTTTTCATAGTGGCTACTTGATTCTAAAGAAAAATGCTGCTCATTGAGAATTTTAGTACCATGAAGGGACAGGAAGTCAAATTCTATGTAGCCACTTGATTAAAAAAAAGACCTACTGTTTGATTCTCCATTTAAAGTGTGAATGACCTGCACAAATTAAATGCTGTGTCGACAGAATTACTTTGTTTTTAATTTGTTATTACTTAAGAAATGAAAAGAAGAGGATATATACATTTAATATAAACTCAATGACAGAAGCTGTCACTGTCACTGTCATCCCGTAGCTCATCGATTTGCTTGAGCGGGCACCAGTAACGTCTCCATTGTGAGACCTGTTACTGTTTTTGGCATATCAAATATGCCACAGGTAGTTTGCCAGGCTCTGCCGCGCAGGCAAAATACTCTCAGTAGCTTGCGTGGCTCTCCAATAGGGGCGGAGGAATTGAAGCAAGGTCAACAGCAGCGTGCAAAGCAAACGCCCTACCCACTGTGCTATCACTCCAGCCCAGTGGCAGAGCAAGTAAGTTAAAATCTGGCATTGGAGAGCAGAAGAAATTATCATTTTTTCATAATATTGCATACTAAGCAATAGTCATAATGTATTTCTAGACTACTAAGATTAGAGTAGTTATCTGCACAGCTAAATAAAAGGAAAATCCTATATTAATCAATTGCCTAAACATCATTGCTAACAATTTATCCCACATCATGCAAAATATAAATGTAGTTTCCTAATTTTATTTGAATTAAAATAATGAGATGAATAAAATCTGAATCTAGTCAAATGTGACAGGTAATTTTTTTGAAGTCCTAGGGAAAAACTGGTATCATTTTAGAGCAATGATTTCCAGCCACCAGTCTGCACACCGGTGTTGAGCCAGAGATGTAAAAATGATTGAAAAACACTGTTTTGGAAAGTTCAAAGAGAAAAACCCTCTAAAATAATTTATACTCCAGTATTCCAATTTTTAAAGCTGCAACAAAATCACTGACATTATTGTCTGCTTTAAACAAACTCTGTCCTGAAGAGGCTAATTCCTTGGTAGCCAGAATTTTTACATAGAAGACTACTCTGCACACACTTACTTCTTGTCAGAGCTTTATTTTCACAGGTGGAAGGGCGCCTGTATATTTGGAGATTTCTCTTGAACAAGATGCCACTTTTATCTGTGAAATAAATGCACTGTGTCTAGGGATAAAACCTTCATCTTACCCTCGATTTTTTTTTCATGGACTGAGGTTGGCTGATGGCTCAGACCATTTGAGATTGTAGCAATCATTCCCTAGAGTGGTCATAACAAAGTTATCACTAACTTGTTGCCTGAAAACACCAGGATTCATTCTCATACCAATTTTGATGTCCAGAAGACCTACAACCTACACCAATTTTACTGGATATAATCAAAGTGTTGCCATAATCCTAGCAGAGGCTCATGGGAGGAAAATACACTTCTTCATTATTTCCAGCTCCTGCTACTTGCTGGTATTCCTTGGCTTGCGGCAGCATCGCTCCATCCTTTTCTCCATCTGACCGTATTCTCCATTGTAACCTGAAACTCCATCCTTTCCTCCATCTGGCTGGATTCTCCATTGTGATCTGAAATGTCCCTCTACCTATCTCTTTCAATATGCATCACTGCATTGAAAATCAAGAGGGAAAAATGCACAGCAATAAAAACAATCTACCCACCTCAAGTTCATTAATTTATTCATATTTTTGAAATCCTTTTTTGACAATATAAAGTAACATTCATAGATGACAAGTATTAGGATGTGCAATCTCTTATGGGGCCCAGACTCCTCAGCTACAAGAATCTGACACAATCCTATAATTCAAAACAGTTTGCGAGGGGCTGGAGCAATAGCACAGCGGGTAGAGTGTTTGCCTTGCACAAGGCCGACCCGGGTTCGATTCCCAGCATCCCATATGGTCCCCTGAGCACCGCCAAGAATAATTCCTAAGTGCAGAACCAGGAGTAACCCCTGGGCATTGCCGGGTGTGACCCAAAAAGAAAAAACATGTCAGTTTGTGAAACATGTAAGTTTGCTTCTCTATGGCTCAGAAAACAAAATAATAACAAGATAAGGTAGGTGTGTAAGTAAAGCATTAAATGTTCCATAATTATTTGATGCCAGAAAGAAAATAAGATATTATTTTAAAAATCAGGAGTATAATGATATACTTATGCCCAATAAAATAAATATTTAATATTGCTAAACATACATTTTATTTTCTAAAATACATCATTTAAAATATGTCAAATGCTTCTGATGACTAAGTTAAAAATAAAAGATCGATAGAAGCTACAGCAAACACAGATATAATCGTAAAATTTATTTTCTGGAACTCTACTATGTCTCATTCCAGAAATCATTATACTAGAGTGCCAGTACGGTGTAATGAGGGAAGCAAGTGCTCTAAACTGAGTCCAGAATTTATATCCCGCCCTTGATGAAGTTACCTCAGCAATTACTTATGCTCAGGGTGATGAACTGAGATGTGGTGTATCCCTGGGTGTTTCCTTGACAATCTTGGTTCATAATGGGGGAAAAAAATGTGAATCTCTAATTCTCTGGCTAGAACAAGCCCAAAGGACTAGCTCTTTTGCTCTGTTTCTTAGGTAAGTAGCAGTTTGTCATTCTCTTGTTTCTTTAGGCTCTCACCACCACTGTGACTACTTGAGCAAAGTATCTTCTCCATCATCACTGTCAATGCGGTTGTAATAGTTAAAACATATACCGAGTTTCCTGCCATCTTATTTTCTGTGTCTCTTTTTCCCTCTCACTCTGATCTCTTTTACACAGTCCCATGTTAAATAACCCAGAAACTCTAAATCCTTCTTATTTAACCAGGCAATGTATTTCTCACTCGGAAGTCCTGGCACCAGTAACAAGAGGAAGACAAAGGTTTGGGGCTCATGGTAACGCCACTATCCTTATCAAAACTACAGTCTAACATACTTACCATTCTAAAAGTCACTTTTTATTTGGTCAAACTGTTAAGACATTTTCTTCATTGTAGCATTTTAGATAGTGATTATATCTACAGGAAAGTTAGTGGTACAATTAAAAGAAAACGGGTATAAAATAATCTATACAGTATGAGATCAACAAATATTATCATTATTATACAATATTATCCTACAGGGATTTAAATTTTCATCGTTTAACTACAAATTTACAAGAAAATCTGAAGTCAATAATCTTAAAGTGACTATAAAAATCACTGAAGTCAGAAACACAGTTTTGATTCAATGCTATATTCTAAAGGGTTGTCATGAATAAAAACAAATGCCAATGAATTCCATTCTGAAAACAATTTTGCATAGTTTTATTTTTAGTTTCTCAGAACTGGCCTGGTTTTCATTTCTCTGAGTGAACAGAATTCCCTTTGAAATCCCTAATGCAACAAACGAAGAAAGAATATTTCTGGTTTCAGTCAAGTATTATATGGGCTGAAGGTGAGGATGGGTATGGAAATGAGACACAATTAGAAACAAAATTTGATTCAAAATCACTTTCAGTATTGAAGAATGAGTAATAGTATTGCTCATTACTTCTGACAATTTATAATTGATCCTCGTCTTCTTTCCTTTTGTGCAATTCTGAAACTAATTTCTGAATTAAAAGTCATATCCAATTTTTACCGCTTCAAAAATGGTCATGCATGTGAATCTGTAAACTATATTCAATCTATAACATTTTATAAAATTATTAAGGCTAATGGTGGAAATTTACACTCATTTTCTTAGGCTAAATCCATCAAAGTTTAAAAGGAAGATATAGGTTATCCTATACGGAAAGGTTAGTTTCTTTTTTAAATAACTTTTTGATAAACAAATATGAGACATTAGTGGGAAAATAATATGTTCTCCAACAGAATTAGGAATAAAGCAAATCAACTGAGTACTGCTCTGGCATAGGAAAATGTAGTATCTGAATACCAGGCCTCACAGTCAAAAGACTTGAACTCTAAGTAGTAGCACAGTATGAACACAGAAAACAGTGTGGCCAAGGAGAAGGCAGTTATAGAAAACTTCTCTGGGTGATTCACAGGATTGTTGTAAGGGACCAAATCCAGGACAGTGAACTCTTAATAAAAGTTAATTTTTACTAGGTAGACTCTGTCTGAAAAGCTTTTTTTAAAAAGTGTATTTGTTTGCACACAAACACACACCAATATCCAAATACATATTTTTCATGAAGAATAACTTTAAATGAGCAAACAAGAAAATAAAATGCAATGCCTGCTTTCAAACAATGTTGCCTGCTTGCCATAGCAACTTCCAATACCCAAACAGCTTTTCCATAAGTGACACAAAAGCATTTACAGAAACATGCTGCTCTCTCTGTTTTTTTTTTTCCTACAATCATTTTCGCCACTTGATACTTTGGGTTATCTGATGAGTACAATTTTAAATATAAAACAACCAATAAAACTAACCCCATCAATAAATTAAAAGATTACTCACTTATCCAAAATATACCGACAATGTTCGTATCTGCTAAATAATGTGTGCTTCCTATAATTGCAAAATTAAAGCAAGATATAATAAGAGGAAAAACAGCCATCACACACTGCTAAAAATAAGCTGATGCCAAAGCTACCAGACTTCGCTCCTAAGTCTCCATAAAATGACAAGCAGTCATGCTGTTTCTAGTCTCAAGCCATAGATATCTGATGTCCTCTCATATGTCATCTAGAATATCATCGCTTAACTGAAAGCCCAGTGATTTTTTTCTTAATCGGGTGATATGAGAAATAAACAGTTTTAAATATATTATGAAATTCTAAGATGGCCAATAACTACAATTATTTCCTGAGATTAACCCTGGGGGAGGGGAGGCAGGTCGGTTTGGTTTTGCTTATACTGACTTGCCACAGGTAATTTGGAAGACATTATTGTGCTTCCAATTGAGTTCCATAGCTGTATTTTCGCTAGAGTTGGTTTGCTGTGCAGTTGTGACAGAAGCTAAGGATGATGACTTGAGTGTGAAAAAACAAAAATTTGAATCAAGATTTGCACTCTCTAACAGACCAGTAGGACCAACTGTTGCCATGGTGAGCAATTTCATCTATATCAGAGGCCAGAGGACTCAGTCAGGCCAGACTCAAAGTTATTAGTCAGTTGATTTAATTCTGAATATCATTTTAAAAGACTGTTAACCTTAGGAAGCTCTTCCCAAAAAAAAATGAAATAAAATAAAACTTATTCAGAGGAAAAAAGAAGACAGCAAACCTGGGATTCAGATAAAAGGCAAAAACATAATGTGAAAATAAACCTCCTCATTCTTAACCTTACACAACCCACTTCAATAAAGACAGATTTAAACTAAACTCTTCATTTTATGGAAAAAATAAAACTAATAATGCCTCACAGGTCTGACAAACTCAGCCAAGGGCATTTAATGACTCTGTCCTATTTTCTAAATAATCTGACTTCAAAGAACATACTGTCTTCTTTTGGAGATTATTCTTTTCTTCTGTTTAATTTAGAAAGCAATATTAGTTATTTAACCCACAAAGAACAGGCTAAATACCTCAGTCACAATTTTTGAACTTACAGAGATATGACAAAATATTTGGCTTATTACTCCTCATACTACTACAATCTGATGAGAGTTTCTAAACACCTTGAATGCAGTTATATTTTACTCCTGCAGTTAGCAATTTGGAGACGGTTGTGGATTTTGGAGGCTACTAATTGTCTGAAGAAAAGAGAAATAACGTCACTGGGACACGTTGGCACACTGAAGGCAAGAAAAAAAAAACCTTAATTGCTATGACTTGGGAGCAAAGAGAAGGAAGCAAATGAACATGCAATAAAGCATTTTAAAAGAGAGGCGTGTGAAGGTGTTAGAGAATGGAACACACGCAACACTTATTTCTCTATATTTGTAATTACCACCTGACCTAAAGAGCAAGTAGTGATTCTCTATTATCTATTTGTTGCCATTAACTGAAATAGCTAATACCTGACATCTTACTCTTTGTTGCCTAAAAAACTTGTGGAAGGGTTTGCCTTAAATGTTGACTCTAATTTTCTATCACTACATCAGACCATTTTGGGGGGGGGTTAAATTTTCTTTTTCTTTTTTTTTTGCTTTTTGGGTCACACCCAGCGATGCTCAGGGGTTACTCCTGGCTTTGCACTCAGGAATTACTCCTGGCAGTGCTTGGGGGACCATATAGGATGCCGGGGGTCGAACCCCGGTCGGCTGAGTGCAAGGCAAACGCCCTACCTGCTGTGCTATCGCTCCGGCCCCAAATTTTCTTTTTTTTAATTAATAGTTTATTTTTAATTAGTGAGTCAGCATGAGGGTACAGTTACAGATTTATACATCTTTGTGCTCATGTTTCTCCCTTACAAAGTTCGATAACCCATCCCTTCACCAGTGCCCATTCTCTACCACCAGTAAACCCAACATCCCTCCCCCCCTCCCCAGTCCCGTCTCCCCCCACCCCACACTGCCACTATGGCAGGGTATTCCCTTTCATTCTCTCTCTCTGGTTAGGTGTTGTGGTTTGCAATAAAGGTGTTGAGTGCCCATTGTGTTCAGTCTCTAGTCTATATTCGGCCCGCATCATCTTTCCCCCACATGACCTCCAACCACATTTTACTTGGTGTTCCCTTCTTACATCAGACCATTTTAATTTGACATTACTCAGGTCGAGAAGACCAGATATGTGGGCACTACTTCCTGTTAGACTTTCCTTGAGAAGAGAACCTCAACCGTATACTCGGATTCATCCGTGCAGTGCCTGCTTTCACCCACCTCTCCTGCTCTCCACAAAAGAATTTTCTCCTTTTCTGGGGAATTTGGGGCACAGTGGCCAAAGCTCTGGCCCAAGAAAGAGACTAATCTTTTTTATAACCTCCAAAATTCTTCTTACAATTGACCTCAGAAGGTGGTTCAATAGTGTGCACTATACCCCAGACTCTGCCATATAATGATCTCATCAAAGACAAAGATCAATACTTAATTTCTTTTCCCAACTAGAAAAGTAGCAATCTCCCAATTTCTCAGAAATCAAGAAACTCTTATTGATGTCACTAATTTTTCAACCATAAGTTTCAGATTTTTCAACAGACTATGGAAATTTAATCAGCAACCAAACTACTACGTACTATCAATCAATAAGTTCATATTAACAAGTATCACTGAGCCCTGAATTATCATTGTTCTGTTTTCATAAGTATACAGGAAAGTTGAAAAAATAACTGCATTACATTTTGTTTAAGTATTTTACTTTTAGAGGGAGCTGGAGTGACAGTACACACAGCAGACCCAGGTTTGATTGCCAGCATTCCATATGGTCCCCTGAGCACTTCCAGGAGTAATTCCTGAGTGCATGAACCAAAAGAAACCCCTGAGCATCGCCGGGTGAGACACACAAAGAAAAAAAAAAAGAAGAAGAATTTTACTTTTAGAGATGTCCTCCAAAATCCTAAAATGCAGCCACTAGGTTTTCCTCTTCTTTGGAGGGTCATAGAATATTTCTATTTTATTACAAAGGCTCATGTGAAATTTCTATTTGAGTAAAACTAAAGAGGAACATTAATGATCTTCTTAAAACTAAATAATATTGAGTCACAAGAAAGATAATGCCTAAAATGCCAAGTTTACGATTTAATCTAGCAATCTAGGAACCATTTTTTAATTTAGTAGTAGTAGACTGTAGCAAAAAAAGAAAAAAAATCAATTTGGCACACAGAAGGCAAGAAAAGTCTGTAATAGTAGAAAGTTGAAGGCAGAGAGAGTAAAACAATGAATGTGTGATAATAAAATATAAAAGACAGGATAAAAATTCTACAGACATGAAATGTCTGTAATAGTTAAATCCATAAAAAGCAAAGAAGTGACCACTGGTTGCCTGAGGCTGGGACATTGAGGCTGGAGGGACTGAGTTATAAAAACCAAGCAGCAGTCTCTTTTGGGGGTAATAAAAATGTTCTAAAATTAATTATTGTGACAGCTACTGGGCTGGAGCCATAGCACAGTGGGTAGGGCATTTGCCTTGCAACCTGGCCGATCAGGGTTCGATTCCTCTGCCCCTCTCAGAGAGCCGAGCAAGCTACTGAGAGTATTTCACCTGCACAACGGAGCCTGGCAAGCTACCCGTGGCGTATTCGATATGCCAGAAACAGTAACAAGTCTCACAATGGAGACGTTACTGGTGCCCACTCGAGCAAATCGATGAGCAATGGGATGACAGTGACAGCTACTAAGCCCTGTGAATGTATACCATAAGCATTGAATTATATGATTGAAATGGGTGGACTGTATGGTATGTAAATTATACTTCAATAATGCTATCAAAAACAAAACTAAAAGAGATGAATGACAGTGTCAGAAAATGGAACACCAGTCAGGCTTAGGCATGGGAACAACTTATTAAGTAAATAAGTTTTTCACAATAATAGTAAGTAAATTTCTAAGTAACATTTAGGAAGCTAGCAGTAAGAGCAGCATTTCCCCTAATCTCCATGCTTAACTTTCAATTCTTCAAGGCCATCTATACCTGCATGTGTACCACGTACATATCAGATCCACTCTTTGCCAGCTGTTTTACTTTTCTATCAAGAATTATTCATAGTCAAAACACTGTAGAAGATGACAGTTATTAGTTTAGATGTGTCTTTCTTGCAGAATTTAAAGACATCTAATTTAAAGGGTATCACTATTATCTTTCTCACTCAAATCCTAATGTTCTGTGTATATATCTCTATCTGCAAGTCCATACTCACTTATGTTTATTTATTTGCTTTCTCTTCCACTGACTATATACTTCACAACAGCAGAAATTAAATTTGCTTTTTTGCTCTATGCCTACAACAGTTCTGTGAACGAACTAAAGACAAAGTAAGTATTTGTTGTATACAATAGTGATGTTTGTGTTGAAATATTGAATTTAACCAAAGTAAACAGAAAGTAAAATGAAACTTATCAGTTACAAGGCGGGGGGTGGGGGGGCGGGATGGGAGGTGTACTGTGTGGTTTTTTTTTTTCTGGTGGTGGTATATGGGTGCTGATGAAGGGATGGTTGTTTTAGCATTGTATAACTGAGACCTAAGCCTGAAAGCATTGTAATCTTCCACATGGTGATTTAATAAAATAAATTTTTATTTAAAAAAAAGTATTTGTTGTATAAATGAATAGGTTAAGAAAGAATGTATAGACACTAGACACCATGATCAGTTGCTTAAAGACTTTATAGCCTATGGATAACTGAATATACAAAGAAACGGATAAATCCAAAGTAGCACTGTAGCACTGTTGTCTTGTTGTTCATCAATTTGCTCAAGCAGGCACTAGTAACATCTCCATTGTGAGACTTGTTGCTACTGTTTTTGGCATATCGAATATGCCACGGGGAGCTTGCCAGGCTCTGCTATGCACCCAGGATACTCTTGGTAGCTTGCCTGGCTCTCCAAGAGGGACAAAGGAATCGAATCCAGGTTGGCCGTCTGCAAGGCAAACACCCTACCCACTGTGCTATCGCTCCAGTTCTAAACTCAAAGTAAAACACTTAATTTAAAAATTAAATAAAATATTTTATTTTCTCATCTTTTAGTGTAGTAAGTGTGCCATAACTGCTTCATATCTAATTGCTATTTTCTACATTGCTTTGTTGAGCCTACATCTCCAATAAATTTCTTAGTAAATGTTGAAGACTTCTCTTTCAAAAACAAAATAAGACCAGAGGATGTGAATAATGACAACAGATCTATCTCTTTTCTTCTATTTTTTTAATTATTAAATGTATTGTTTTACTCTGATTGATAAGCCAAATCTAGTAAAACCTACAAACAAGTGTTTTGAGGTTTTTCCAGGAATAATGAGAAAGTTTTGCTGTTATTTTTGGTAAAAAAACAATTTGTCATAGTTCAGTCTAAATAAAATGTAAATTTCTCATGGGCCCCAAGAGATGTAGAAAGGTAAGTTATTCGCATATAGCTGATCCTGGTTCAACTTTTGGAAATGGTCCTCTGAGCTCTGCCAGCTGTGACCCTTGAGTAGAGACCAGAAGTGGCCCCTGAGCTCCACAAAATGTGGTCCCCATAAAAAAGTGAATTATGTTTAAAATAATAATTGATTTATATGAGGAACGAAAAAGAATACTAGCTCAATGTATAGCTATCACTATATGTATCAGCCTTTAGACATACTAGTACAATGTAATTCCCATCCTACAGGTTCTATTGTGTTTTTGTAAAATGAATAAAGCAAGATCTTGCCTTCAATAAATTTTGCATAAATCATAAAGGAAAAATAAGTTATAACTTATTTTAACTACTGTGTATCACAGGACAAAATAAGAAAATCATTTCGCCTAGGCACATGAGGTAATAAGTTGTACAACAGATATGAGTTATAAAAGTACTTTTGCATGGGGGAGGCAAAGAGACAATCAATACAGCCTTGCAAACAAACCCACTATCCACATATATATGGTTCTATCTACATATATGGTCCCTTGAGCAGCACCAAAAATGATCCCTGAGCCAGGAGTGAGCCCTAAACACTACTGGGAAGTGAAACACAAAAATGAAATTAAAAAAAAATCCCTTCCCATAAAATTTCAACACTAAAGAAGCTATTACGTGGTTCTTAGGTAATATACTTAAATTTTAGCTATAAAACAAATATAGTAAGTAACTTCTCCTAAGTAAAACAACTGTCACTGTCACTGTCATCCCATTGCTCATCGATTTGCTCGAGCAGGCACCAGTAACATCTCCACTGTAAGACTTGTTGTTACTGTTTTTGGCATATCGAATACACCATGGGTAGCTTGCCAGGCTCTGCCATGTGGGCAAGATACTCTCGATAGCTTGTCAGGCTCTCCGAGAGGGGCGGAGGAATCGAACCCGGGTCGGCCACGTGCAAGGCGAACACCCTACCGCTGTGCTATTGCTCCAGCCCAAAAAATAAAATAAAAAAAAAAGTGAAAGAGAACATTGGATTTAAACCCTCATGTTCCATGCTTCTGTTGTGATTTGTCTCTAGGTAGAGAGCACAGGAGAGGATATAAGCTCTGAAAAGCCAGATAAGGCAATTCGTAACAACTATATTGTTTCTTTCGCTTTGTTCTGTTTGTTTTGAGGCCACACCTGGAGATGCTCAGAGGTTACTCCTGGTTGTGTACTCAAGAATTAAGCCTGGCATTGTTTGGAGCAATATATAAGATGCCGGGGATAGAACCCTGGTAGGCCACATGCAAGGCAAATACCCTCCCTTCTGTACTAGCGCTATAGTCCTTACAATTATATTATTTCTTAGAACTCTTATTTAATCAGGCTAAAGCATTCAGAACAGAAATTTAAGAAGGAATTGAAGGAAAGACAGAGAAGAACAGACTAGGGAAGAAAAGTAAGGGATGGGGGAGAATAACCTGCATTGATTAGAAGAGAAAAACACTATGAAAAATGTAAAGGCAGATCAAGAACATATTTCATGTAACTCCCTTTACTGAGGTGAAAAAGAACACTAAACCCTGTAAATACTACTGCCCTGTGCAGTCTGACTTGTCTCTACCCCAAAGCATTACAGAGACCTTGAAGAACAGCTTGTCTAGAACCACTGCTCTGTTCCAATGGATCAAAACATAGTAGTGGTGGCTCTGATAATCACTTAGAAATCCTAAAACAGCTGAGAAGCTGTTCGAGAAAAGCTTTGTATGGCTTGGGATTTTCTGACTCTGCTGGAGCCAGTGTTAAATTAAAGAGAACTCAGGGATCATACAGTCTTATCTACTCTTTATTTTACAACCGAGACAGGCAAGGTTCAGAGAGATGAAATAGAGTGACCCATATTGCAGTTAACAGCACACCATTTGCGCTGAGTGGGTCACAAAGAAATGGAGTCCCTATTGAATTCTTCAAGAAAATAAACCACCTCCCCTAATTTATACAGTGAATTTTCTAATCCATTCTCTGAGTTTGGGGTTTTTAGAGTTTTAATTGAATTAGGTGTATGAAGAAGCTGCTGGTTGACTACCACCCTAGTATATAGCTTAGGCAATACATTCTGAGAACTCAAACTTTCATTGCATCTGATTGTTCAAGTAGTGAATTCACTGTAAAACACTATGTGTTACTAAAAGTAAAAATATAGCTTCAAAATTGAGATTTCAATCACCCACTAAATTTTAAAGTATTTTATTAATTTATTTTTAATGCACTAACATGTAAATGCATTGTCTAATGCACCAACGTTGTCTAGGTAAAACATAGAGCCAAAAAATGGATATCTGTGATCAAACTTCAAATGAAATATTGTCAAAATCACAAACTGTGGTTCTATGAGGGAAAACACACTATGACAAGAGCTGAATGATTTCAAAATAAATATTCATTTTCTTTGTACAGGGTACATTAAGATACTAGCTACAACTCATATTAAATATATAGCCTAGAAAAAATAGCACATGAAGCAAAAAGAGTTGACAAACAAGTTAACTTAAATTATTTTTTGCATTAGTCACTGGATGCATAAAAGATCAAAAAAGAATAAAAATCTCATTTAGCATATGAGGGCAAGTAAATTTTAAACCAGAGGAACAAAGAATGAGGTTTGCTATGGTGTTATATTCCACTGAAATTATTTAAGGGAACTAGGAAGTCCTCCCAAGAGGTGATCAAGGGTTCTGGGGCCCATCATGGGGAGTCCCTGGCAGGCATCTGAATACCAGGGAGTGGGGACACAGCTCTGCTCTGATGAGGCTGTGCAGGGGTCCACCGTAGCCATGGCTTGCATTGCGCAGGGGCCTGAAGGACCATCGTCAGTGCTACTTCAGGAACTATGCACAACTGGGGTCCACGACCCCAGTGCTTATCTTCCTTTGCTCTCCACCAAATTTCTAAAGTTGAAATAGTAATTTTTAAGATAATTTTTAACTTAAAATTCTGTATCGTAATTTTTAAGCTATTAAGGAGGTGAGACTTTTTGGAGATGATTAAGGCATGAGATGAGACAGAGTTCAGTAAGTGAAATGAGTGCTCTAACAGAATTGCACCTGACATATTCATAGTCTCTTCTACATTGTGAGGTTACCAAGACCACAACCCTCTAGCACCTGTATCTAAGGCTTCCCAAGCTCCAATACTGTGTAAAATAAATATAAGCCAGGCAGCCCTCTACCTTATTGTAGCATCCTAGACTAGGACAGGTCTGTATGAAAAGAGTCTTTCTTTATTGTGTTTTTTTTTTATTGAATGCTTTGGGGTACTGTAACAAAGCTTTCATGATTGAGTTTCGGTCATAGAGCGATCAAACACCCATCCCTCCACCAGTGCACATTTTCCACTGCCAACGTCCTCATTATCCCTCCCGCCACCCCACCACACCCTACCTCCTGCCTCCGTGGCAGGCACCTTCTGAAGGGAGTCCTTAAGCAGACTAAATGACTAGAAAAGGGGAGAGGAGAAAGGAGTACTGCAAGGGTGTCTAGATCAGCAAAAACAAACATGAATAGACATATGGGATACTCACTTAAATTGAAATTTCAGATAAACAACAAATTATTATATAAATATGCCCCACATGCTATTTAGGGAAAATTATAATTAAAAATTACTTGTGAATAAGTTAAAGCAAATTTAATTTGGGTATCCTGTGTGACAGCTGGCAACAACATCGGTACAGAGGAACTAACTCACAAATCTTGACTTTGGTTCATACCCCAGCTCCACCATTAACCTCATGCAAACTCTTTAAATTCTCCGAGAATCTCTTGGAACCCATAGAGCTTGTTGTAATGCCAAAATTAAATAATAATAAAATGTCAACATATTAATAACTATTCATTTATCCTTTTGCCTTCCTAGAGTGTCCTTAATAATTTTATCTGGGGCTGATTTGTACTGGAAGACATTCTTTTATGCAGATTGCTAATTATACTCCCAATTGCTCCTCCTTGAACCCAAACAGCACATAAGGTGCTTAAAACCTTGGCTTATAATCAAGCTACTAATGTGTTTAATCCAAACTACAGTATGACTTGGGGAAATGTTTATAGCAAATTGATGAGCTACACCTAATAAATCCCTCACCTCAGAAATTAGTAGTTTCCACGGAAGGATTGGACTTTCCGTGGCCAATAAACGAAATTGAAAAATCTCCAGCCAACTGTAATAAACACAGAATTGAAAGCTAATAAAACACCACAGGGCATTTCAAGGTAACTCAGCAGGCGCAAGCTCACCAATATAGATGTGTTTACAGATGGTGACTAAAGATATAATAATTAATCTGCTTTTGAACTAATGAACAAATCACATGCTTCCTTAAAATACAAAGCACAAACGCTCTTAGCTGCTAATTAAGTTCTGGAGCGGAATAAACACTTGATTTGCAGTACAGGATCAGGCTCATAAATGAAAATATACAGCTATCCATGTCTTGTCTGTGTGCTCAGAAAAAAACAAGTACTCTACCCAGGATATAAAACTTGACATGACACTCTCATTCACCTGTAGTTTTCAGGATTATTTATTATTAGATGTAATACCCTTCCATAAAAATCCTTTACAAAAGAGTTATTCCAAACCAGTTATAGTAATGCTAAATGTAGCAGTTTAAGATAATAATAACAATATATTTAAGCTTGTAGGACAAGTTCAACCACAGAAAACTTAATTGAATCAACTCAAGAGATCAAATAAATTATTCACTTGTCCTTTATCAGTGCTTTTACAGCATTTCAAGTAAGTCAAACTAATGCAAAATTTAGTGGACTCAAGAGTCTCATCATAAAGAAAAAGACAGGTGGGAGGAAAGACAGATTTAAGATTAAAGGAACACTTATTTTTATTTATGCCAACCAGGAGTTGACAAAGTGGAGCCCAAGAGTGAAAAACAGTCTGCAGTACATTTTAGCATGGTTCACAAAGCAAAAGTAGCTTAAACAGTTTTACATGGCTAAAAAAGCATTCAAATTGATTTTAAAAAATAATTCATTACATGTGAAAATTTTAAGAATCTGGAGGGAGTACAAGGTAGCCATACATACATACATGTGACTGGAACTCAGCCACGGCTGTTTGTAGCTGTTTACTGTGCTTTTGGACAATCTAAAAGAATAGAGTGCTAAGAACAAATCTAAAATACTTGCTTTCCTGCCCTTCACAAAAGGTATTCCAACTCTTGAGATGACTAAGTAGAGAGATAACACAAACTGTTACTTTCTACACAACACACAGATACCACTAGGGTTCTGAAGACTAGCAATTAAAAATCACCACAGCACCTCAGAAGGTATTTTATTCTCACTTATAAAACATTTTTCATGAGTTAGTAATCATTTTATTGCTGTATTTGATTAAAAATAGACTCTGCCATGGAAAATAGTCATTGAGCACTATTTTTATCTCTCAAAGAAGGATTTCCCTGCCTTCTTACTCCCCTTCTCTTAGGCCCACTAAAATATCACAGATATTGCCTGCACAGCAAACTCCCTTCTACAGCCCTTGTTCCTCAATGTCATGGCATCCAGCACTGGGCAGTGTCCCTTTGGCAAGAAGGGACATGGTGGAGATACGGAGAGAAAAGAGGAGAGGAACACTTCACTCCTTGTCACTTCTGCAGCCCTTCCCAGTCACCAATCTCTTCCAACACACTTTGCTCCTTGCTCCTCATCAAATCTGGGTTTTCCTTTAAAAATAAATATTGCTTTCTTCATTATTTTAGACTCAAGGGAACATTACTCTTCTTTTTATGCCTCTTTAACTTTTCTTCCCAGGCCGAAGTGAATTATGTGTGGACAGTGAAGATGTTTCCAATATACAACCACCAACAACCACCTCCTCTGTTGCTAAGAATATAAAACAAAAAAAAAATAAACAACAAAAAAATAAACCTTTGGAAGACATTCACCAAATGATTGGCTCCTCTGCAAGAAGAAGTACAAAAAAAAATGTAGTGAGATTGTCTTTAGAATGGACAACAGCATGCAGAAACTGTCAGAAACAACAGCTGGAACAGAGCAAACGAAAGGCAGCAGACCAATCTTTTGGATTCTCCAAAGGAAGAAATTAAGGAATATAAGCTGATCAAAGAACGCTTAGAGTTCATACTATCAGACTGTCTACTTCAACCCTAGCCCAATGCCACCAGTTTTATAAAAATACAGTGAATTACATGGAGTCACAAAGAAATATGAGAGTGGAAAAGATGGCCGATGGCTCGTTCACCAGATATATTCTCTATACCTGAAATCCTGCTTGAAACAAAGTGGATGCTCAATAAACACTTATGGAATGGGTAAACTGATGGATAAACATTTTTTCTTAAGCCCCTATTTCACAGAAACTAGAATGAGGGAGGGAGGAAAGAATTCATATTTTTTAAATCACACAAAGGTTTTGAGGGCTAAGAAGAAAAAAAAACAGTTTTTAAGGGCCTTCACCTTGCCCTAGATCATAGCTCTGCAGCAGCAAACAGTGGAGAATCACAAATGAAAATTACCCATCAGACAATCCATCTTCTTTGTCAACAAACCTCCAAATAATTTTGGAAATTGTTCCACCATCATTAAGATGGCTCTATGCCCCACACTCCAGAAAATGGGCTTTATTCCACCTATGTTGAGATTCTAACCCAATTCCAGCAATCTCATTTTAGGAGGCCAGTGGCCGGTTTGGTGAGCAGGCTTCTGTCTCAGAGTTCTTGTAAACTTGCTGATAAAAGGGTCTTCTGTAAACTATTTTTGTTCCTAAAAAGATTAACAGGGAAGCTGGAGAGATTATACAGCAGGTAGGGCACTTGCCTTGCATGAGGCCAACCATGGTTCGATCCCCAGCTTCCCATATGGTCCCCTGAGCACCACCAGGAGTGATTGCTGAGTGCAGAGCCAATAGCCCTGAGCATTGCTGAGCATGCCCCCAGCTCCCCACCACCACCACCACCACCAAAAATAAAGATTAGCAGATCATCATGAACCTTTCAGTGTTCTTTTTTGCAAGGGCAAGATTTCTGTGTCTGAATGTACGTCTGCTAAGCATGAGGTTAGAAAGATTTCGAAGAAGCTAAGCTAACCTAGAGCTCTGACTTCATTTAGCTATTGAATTAACCAGTGCTGAAACTAAACTGCCAGTCTCCATCTTCTTAAGTGAGAGAATAAACCCTTTATTCAAATTAAGTAGATTCTTGCTGGCAGCCAAAGCATGCTGAATTATGTATCTATTCTTGAAAGATGCCTTGTTCCCTGCCATAGCCTCATTTAGCTAGTCTTTGCTCCAGGTCATGGGTTGCAAGGGGGGAAATGCTACTTCTCATTGTCAAGATGGCAGAAGGACTGGAAGTCGCCAGCTCCATCCCAGTGAAGTTCTAGTCTATTCCAAGCCAAACTCCAAATTCATTTTCCCAGTAGAAATATTATTATATATGTTGTGTGGGCCCCATGATGATTTTAGAGCAGAAACTGTACAATATGGTTTAAATTGGCTTTTGTGGGTTGGCCTGGAAACCTAACATTGTTTCTATGGAAAAATGTTTTAAACTCCAAACAATTCTGTTCCAAATGAACTTTTGAATGCAACCTGTTTTAAACTGGGGGGTTGCATATCTATTTATAATTAAAATACACAGAAATGAAATTGAGTTATAGGCTGCAAAAATCACATTTGGACTCTGACTTCAAGTTGATTGATGTTTCGTTGCCATTTGGGATAAAATAGCTCTGAATAAAAAGAGTTGTGATATATTTGGGAACCAAATAACAATGTAAATCAGAAGACAATCTACCAGATTCCACTTCAAAGTAATTTTTTCTGGAGATGGGAAATACCTTATAAATTAAGTAGAGCTCATCATGTTAAAATCTGTCATTGTAACCAATGTGCCTTTAGGTCACTGGAAATATTTCAAGCAGTAACTTGAATAAGTATCACATCTTCCCTCAAAATAGAGAAGAGAGCAGAAATATTTATGAACACATAAGGATGAATCTCAGTCCTTATAGTTTATGTTCAAGCAAATTAGCCACAGAAAAACCTCCATTTTTTTAAATGTCCAGTTAATAGAGATCTATCACAATATTGTTGAAAAAGTACTTCCTAGCTCTTATTTATTTCTTCCTCCTGAACTATAAAATGAAAAGAAGATTCTTCTGGTCCCAGAGTGACTGCCATCCACATGACAGAGAGGCTTCTCCTGTGCAGAGCCCTGGGAAGCTGGCGGGGTCAGTTCTGCTGCTTTCTGTCCTCACCCCCTTGCAAGATCCTGCACTCATACTCAAGATACTGTGCTCATATTCAAATTCTCACCACCCTACACAAAAAAACTGACCACCGGAGTTAATTTTACTAGTAAATATGCACATGGCCTCTGGAGAAAATCATGTCTAGCAAAATTTGTCAAATGTATGTAAAAATAAATGAGCATGTCTCTGCCTAATATTAAATATCATGAGTGAATGCTATGAGGACTTCTTAACACTGTAGTTACTGTAACATACTGAAAGCCACAGATACTAATGCTAGTTTCTGGCGAACAGGTATGCTGAGGAAATATTATGGTATCTTTGTCTGAAAGGTAAAGCATAAACTAACAATTGCAATTAGAATCAAAACCTGGTACGATAAAGAAAGTGTCATCTTTCCTCAAAATTATAATCTCTCCATTATGGTTCATAGTGTCCAAATGTATTCTCAATAATTCAGTAATTTTTTGAAACTTAAATTGCAGTGGAAATGCTTATTTAATATAAAGCATGCAGGGCAAGAACATTTGTATTATTAATGCATGAAAATTAATGTTTAAAAGCTGAAATTGGTTTTTTTCAGTTTGACCACCACACTGAGCCTATCTCTGTGATTGCTCCCTCAAAATGTCTAATCTCTGGATCTTGATTAATAGCTGTCTATTGATGGCTCCCCCATCGGCAATCTCAAAATGTTATTTGCATATTATTTGGTGGTTTCCTTACCTTGCTTCATATCTATCTGTTCTCTGCCCAGAAAGCCTTCTAAATGACAGAATAGACACTAAATAAACCCGAGCACCAATATTCTGTGAGATTAATGTATAGAGATGTTTCCAGAATAAAACTCAACTCTCTGCAAGTGAAAAATTCAAATATAAATCTACACACAGCATTTGGGCTTCATTTTCAATATACAAATTCTTCAAATATGCTATGAAAATTAGCTTTAATAGATCAGTAAAAAAATTAAGTTGAGACACCCAATTGGAGAGAGAGAACAAAAGGGAATGCCCTGCCACAGAGGCAGGGTGGTGGTGGGCAGGAGATGGGATTGGGGGTGGGAGGGATAAAAAGAAAAAAAAATTAAGTTGAGAGAAATAAATCTTGTTGATTTTCTTAACCATACTTCACTCTCACAAAAGGTAAATCTTCAAATAAAATTATTTAAATGAACCTCATCCCCACCTCTCAGATTCCAGTACACTCATTTATCCTTAGCCCAAAACTGAGATTTATCAGTGACCTAACAAGTAAATGAAACAAAGTGTCCTCAGAGTACTCGTCACACTTCTCTCCCCAAAGTACAATTTGGTCTTTCTCACATCTTTCATCTTATATTAAAGTCCCAAACACCAAAAAAATCCACCTTCATGCCAGTCCTGGAAGCTAACGCTCATTCTTTGATGTTGAGTGGAGATGCCTCCACCACACTCAGGGCAACTCTAGCAGCAGTACTTGGGGCCTTTAGGGTCAGGCCCAGCAGCTGTATTCAGGAGACCCCCAAAGCAACACTGTTATCTTAGAATAGTTCAAGGGCTGGAGTAATGGTACAGTAAGTAGGGCATTTGCCTTGCATGTGGCCAACCTGAATTTGATCCCCAACACCCTACATGGTCCCTCAAGGACCACCAGGAATGATTCCTAAGTTCAGAGCAGAGCCAGGAGTAACCCGTGAGCAAAGCCATGTGTCCCCAAAAAAGGGATGAAAGAGAGAAAGAAAGAGAGAAAGGGAGAAAGAAAGAGAGAAAGAAAGAAAGAAAGAAAGAAAGAAAGAAAGAAAGAAAGAAAGAAAGAAAGAAAGAAAGAAAGAAAGAAAGAAAGAAAGAAAGAAAGAAAGAAAGAGAGGGAGAAAGAAAGAGAGGGAGAAAGAAAGAGAGGGAGAAAGAAAGAGAGGGAGAAAGAAAGAGAGGGAGAAAGAAAGAGAGGGAGAAAGAAAGAGAGGGAGAAAGAAAGAGAGAAAGAAAGAAAGAGAGAGAAAGAAAGAAAGAAAGAAAGAAAGAAAGAAAGAAAGAAAGAAAGAAAGAAAGAAAGAAAGAAAGAAAGAAAGAAAGAGAGAAAAAGAAAGACAGAAAGAAAGAAAGAAAGAAAGAAAGAAAGAAAGAAAGAAAGAAAGAAAGAAAGAAAGAAAGAAAGAAAGAAAGAAAGAAAGAAAGAAAGAGAGAGAGAAAAAGAAAGACAGAAAGAAAGAAAGAAAGAAAGAAAGAAAGAAAGAAAGAAAGAAAGAAAGAAAGAAAGAAAGAAAGAAAGAAAGAAAGAGAGGGAGAAAGAAAGAGAGGGAGAAAGAAAGAGAGGGAGAAAGAAAGAGAGGGAGAAAGAAAGAGAGGGAGAAAGAAAGAGAGGGAGAAAGAAAGAGAGAAAGAAAGAAAGAGAGAAAGAAAGAAAGAGAGAAAGAAAGAAAGAAAGAAAGAAAGAAAGAAAGAAAGAAAGAAAGAAAGAAAGAAAGAAAGAGAGAAAAAGAAAGACAGAAAGAAAGAAAGAAAGAAAGAAAGAAAGAAAGAAAGAAAGAAAGAAAGAAAGAAAGAAAGAAAGAAAGAAAGAAAGAAAGAGAGAAAGAAAGAAAGATGTAAGGGAGGAAAGGAAAGAAAAGAAAGAGGGAGGAAAGAAAAGAAAAGAAAAGAAAAGAAAAGAAAAGAAAAGAAAAGAAAAGAAAAGAAAAGAAAAGAAAAGGGGCTGGAGCGATAGTACAGGGGGTAGGGCATTTGCCTTGCACGAGGCTGACCCGGGATTGATTCCCAGCATCCCATATAGTCCTCTGAGTACTGCCAGGGGTATTCCTGAGTGCAGAACCAGGAGTAACCCCTGTGCATTGCCAGGTGTGACCCAAAAAGCAAAAAAAAGAAAGAGAAGAGAAGAGAAGAGAAGAGAAGAGAAGAGAAGAGAAGAGAAGAGAAGAGAAGAGAAGAGAAGAGAAGAGAAGAGAAGAGAAGAGAAGAGAAGAGAAGAGAAGAGAAGAGAAGAGAAGAGAAGAGAAGAGAAGAGAAGAGAAGAGAAGAGAAGAGAAGAAAAGGGCTATGCAGTGCCAGAGATCAGGTTGAGTCTTACATAATCCAACTATGGTCTGTAATTCCTGTGTTCCTGTGCAATCTCTCCATCCCCTAAACTCTCATTCTTAAGTGCCCAGAGAGAAAATTTAATTCATCAACAACCGACGAGATGTACAAATCATCATCACATCCAAGAGAAGAATAAATCAAATTTCTTTTGAAAGATACAAAGAGAAGCAAAATCTAAAAGCTCTCATTCTTAATCTAAAAACAATGCATATGTATGAGTAGAACTGAACTCTAAATATATATTTTGTATTTCACCCACACTGCTTATGACTACAGATTTTTGCCAAAAATATTACATTTAAGTATAATACCTCAACTTTTAAAAATCTCCAAATCTCTTATCTTTCTTCCTCACTGCCTAACCACAACCTGAAAATACTACTACAAATGACTAAGTAAATGATAGAAACTCTCACATGAAAGATGAAGAAAATAAGACGCAAAGGCTACTTTCTCAGTGCAGGAAAGGGAAAAACTTTGTGTTTGGGTACCGTCTCGGATTGTAATGAATGGACTTCAGAGACAAAGATGGAATGCTGACTCTGGTTCCAAAATAACTTGTTTGAGAAATTAACTTTTATCTTTTTGAGTCTCTGCTGTAAAATAGGGAAAACATCTTCTATGATTGCTACACAATTAGGCTAGGTAAGAGACAGGATATTAAATCAGGGTTTCTCTTCTTCACACTACTGACATGTGTGTCAGATAATTCTTTGCTGTGGAGGATTAGCCAGTGTGTGGCAGGATCTTTAACAGCATTCCACGAATCCACCCACTAGATGCCAATAATAATCCTCCTTCTTGTTGCGATAACCCTGCATGTCTCCAGACATGGCCAAATGTCCCCAAAGGGCAAGATATCCCCTGTTATCTGATATGTCCAGTGAGTTATCTGGTCCATAATAAACGTTTACTTATGGTGGTCAGAGGTTTTCATTGAGTACTCAATTCCAAGCAAAAACTATGGTATCATCTGCAAGCTGCATTTATACCTGCAAATGCTATCAGGTGACAAATATGGTAAGCAAGGAAAGGTCATGGAAAATACTCAGAGGACTGATGGATACATAATGAAATACATTCTCAATGTCCCACCTTTATGGTACTATAGATAGAAAAAGAAAGGTAAAGAAAAGTATAGGAAATGTCCACACATCTCTGACTCATGGGCATTAAGGCCCAAAAGCATCACTTCCCAGTCCTAATGCTAATTTGTGCCAAGCTGTGACCAAAATACTGACACACTTTCTCCCAGTCCAATCAATATTTCATTTCACCATGACAGGTATATAGGGAAAATCCAAATTAGACAGCTGGACTTTCCAGTTTTTATTCACTGCCCAAGTGTGTTTTCCCAGTAAATCCCTCTGGTAAACTGGCTGAGCTCCTCAAACTCTCTTCCTGTTTCATTATACTGTCCAGTTCTTTGGGCAACTGGCATCTCTCTAGGGTCTAGAAGACAGAAGACAAATTTAACTAAGCAAGTTTGGGTAGCAAAAATCTGGTAGCTTCAGTCTCTCTACTGTGCCATAACAAACATTTTTTATGGCAAACATCCTCTGCAGAGCTAGAACAAGCAGTCTTTCACACTTTACTTAACCAGCATACATCGCTTTAGTCAGTTATGCCCTAAGATCTACTCAAAAATTACAGTTGTTGAATTTTCTAAGAATTTTTAGTATTCGAGGTCTGTGATACCGTATGTAGTCCTTCTAAGGAAAGAGCATAAACTAGATTTATCAAACACTTGATTTTAGATATAAAACTTTTTTTTCTATTATAGGAGAGTCTGTCAAGCTACCGAGAGTATCACACCCACACACCAGAGCCTGGCAAGCTACCCGTGGCATTTTGGATATGCCAAAAACAGTACCAATAAGTCTCACAATGAGAGACGTTACTGGTGCCCGCTCGAACAAATCGATGAGCAATGAGATGACAGTGACAGTGACAGTGATAAGATTTATAACCTACCAACTACTGACTAAAAGATCTATCTTAGTGATAGAGTTTAAAGCTTGTTACCATGTTCCTGGATGGGAAAATTTAAGCAGCCTAAAAATTAGGCAGGAAACATTCCAGTTTTGCTTGTACTGAATTAAGGATAAACTAGTCTAATTCTAGAATGCTTCAGAGAAAGTTTTCTGCAAGGAAACATGTTCTTCTTTGATAGCCCTAGACTGATGTACTAGATCTAATGGCATATCCCATTCCCAGGTCAAGGTTGCATTATTCAATTTACCATTATTTCCTGACTTCATTATTTACTGTAGTGACCGATACCCTCTTTGGGCTCAGATGCCTAGTTTCCACATTTGTCTTAGTCTGTGTCACTATATTAATGGCCTACCCTAATAAGAATGTACAAAAATAAACCCTGAAACCAAAATAGGCAAGGATTTAAAGACTAGTAATTTTGACCAGGGTTCTTTGTTAAGCCTCAGTCTATAAGAAGTGGATTAATAGTATCATCTGTCTCATAGGTTGCTGTATGGAAAGCAGTGCCTCGCCTATAGTGAGGTATTAATAATAGCAGCTACATTATTAGATTCCATCTTTCTCACAACTTTTCATAGCTCTAATAATGAAATTTTAAAGAAATATAGAAAATAAAATCCATCTGAATTAAAGGGGTGGGGAAGTACAGCAAAGAAAGGAAGTTTAAAGAAAATTTGGACCCTCTATTCATCACAAGAGGAAAGTGTGACAAGAGCAGAGTTAGCATATAATGTTAATATAAAACCACTTTCCAGTGAGTTTCATCCACTCTTATTCGGATTAAGTCAAGTTTGGTATCTGCTGCCATTTTCATATCATAATGCTACCCATAAATACTAACTTTATTTTAGTGCTGACTCTCACATTTAAGTGCCTGAAAGCACAGGACAAGAAAAAGTGAGGCATGTAAAAACTAAATATAATTATATAGTCCATTTGAACAATAGTTATAATAATAATACACCTAACGGGGTTATAAGTAAATAAAATATACAATATGAAACCTGAGCATGACACCAGGAAAAGTCCCATAAATGTTGGGGGATTTTTAATAACTGTCATTGTTAAGAAAGCTGAAAGGACCTCACAACAAAAAGCAAATGAAACACAGAAAAATTAACTACCAATGAAAATGTATGTAATATGGTGGTGGAAACTGCACACTGGTGAAGGGATGGCTGTTTGATCATTGTATGACCAAAACTCGAACATGAAAGCTTTGTAACTGTATCTCATGGTGATTCAACAAAAATAAACAAAGAAGAAAATGTATCAGTGGGGAACATAAAACAGGTCTCCAATGTCTACAATAGCATGTGAGGTAGAAGGAAGATATGAAACTACCAAAAAGAGAGCAAGTCCACAGCACACCCATCTACCCTCCCAACATAGCAAGTTTCCTAGCTTCTGTGTTAACATTACTATTACAAGGTAAGGGGCTAAAACAACAGCTATTTGGACCAGGACGATGACTCAAAGAACTGGAGCACATGCTCTGTTTGCCAAAGGCCCAAGGTTATTCCGTAGCAGTACATGGGCCAGTTACCACCCTTGAGTATTAAGCCAGGAGCCATCCTTGAGCATAAAACCAGGAGTAGCCCCTGAGTACCACCTCTGTTTGAAGGTGTAGTCTTCAAATAAAACCAAAATCATTTTTTAAATCAATCATCTTTTCATTTCAAGTTGAAAAGCAAGAAGTATAAAATCAATGTAACAGTAAGGCCATGATTCCTCTAGATAAATTCTTCCTTGGTGCTTCCTAGCTTCTGCTGGTGACGGACAATCACTGGCATCCCTAAGCATACTATGCACCACTGCATCCCCATCTCTATTGCCATAAGGCATTCTCCTTGTATGTCTGTTTCTCTGGCTTCTGCTCTTCTAAGCATACATCTGACAGAGAATTAATGCCCCTTTCATCTCCAATATGACCTCATCTTAACTCGATTACAACAACATATACCCTTCCCCAAATAAGGTCACTTTCACAGGTACCAGGAGTTTCCTACATATTTTTGTAAGGAACATATTTTGATCCAAAACATTCCTTTCTCCTGGAAACATTTCATTTGGCTTTGTTTAGTTTGGGTTCTGTTTTGTTTTATTTTGGTTTTCTTATTTTATCCGGTCAGTCCTAAAATTACAAATTTGAAGTTCTCTGAAATGATATTTATGCTAATAATCCAATTCAGAATCATTGTAACAAAAAGACAACTATGTCTACTTAACCATGTTTACTTCCCAAGCTCATTAGTGGTTTCATGTGGTGAGAAAAATTTCCCACTCACTGTATCAAATTTAGCACATTTATTTAGTCTGAGTCAATGCCTGAAATATCCTTTCATACATTTAAGCCAATTTCCCCCAAGGTCATGTAGCAAGATAGAAGTCACAGATCTTTTTCTCCAATGAGTCAATCACTACAAAATAAAGCACTGAATTGGGGTGAAAGCAAATTAGTGGATAAAATAGCTCTGGATTAACACTGAGTTGATTTTTTTTCTTATCATGTAACAAATTTTTATTAGTTCTTATTTCTTATACATCTGAACCAAAATCAAAGCACTGGTGGTCTATAATAAACTATAATTTTATATGAGTGTTTGTGTAGGGAGGTAGATTGTTCTTTGAGACTGAACAACAATCACATTTTCTTTCCAAACACAATTCATGGCATAAGGAAGTAAATATTACTTTCTATTATTATCCTTTAAGGCAAAGAGTTACTTGAAAAATAAAAATGGTCTTTTTTCCCTTATAAATCCTCAGCAAAAAAGAAAGAAAAAACATAAAATATAACTTGGGAATAATCTTTGATTGTCATAAATTTTTTGTGTCACGTATCTCAGCTTGAAATGTATTCACATACATTTAATTTTGATAAAGAAAATTTAACTCAACTCTTGAAAATAGTAATGGATAGAGGTCTGTTCTTTTAGCCCATGGTTTCCCTTGAATATGTCTCTCACTTGCTTGTTTTTATGTTTCTTTGCCGATTTCTATTCTGGAGGAGCCTGTGTTCTCTCCTGAACACATACTCTCTCTTTCTCTCTTCTCATATCTTTCTAAATAAGTTTCAATAAAAACTATCTTGCGGGGCTGGAGTGATAGCACAGCGGGTGGGGCGCTTGCCTTGCATGCGGCCGACCCAGGTTCGATTCCCAGCATCCCATATGGTCCCCTGAGTACCGCCAGGAGTAATTCCTGAGTGCATAGCCAGGAGTGACCCCTGTGCATCGCTGGGTGTGACCCAAAAAGAAAAAAAAACTATCTTGCCTCACCAAAACAAAAGGGACAAACTTAAGATATAGCCATATGTACAAATAACAATGGAATCTGCATTCAAATTGTCACTACTAACATATACCAGTATAATAGCTACCAAAACTGGACCTGACAGAGTTAAATCATCCCAAAGCATGCAATCAATAAGGAACAGGAAAAGAATTTTTTCAAATTTAACTTTGTGGAAGAAATTTTCTCTTTCTAAGCGAACATTACATTTTATAGAAAATGATAGACCAGCAAGTCAAGAGCATAAGTAACAACATACAAGCAGTGTGGTGACAGGGTAAGATTCATGTGGAGATAATCTGCCTAGTCTGAAAGTCACACTACAAAGTTCCAAGAAATTGAAATGGGTACAGAATTTTTCTAATAAGTTAGTGTTCTCAGTTTGGAACAAGGAGAATGATACTAGTCCTGATGTATAAGATTTTAACAAAAAATAGATGAAATTACTATAAAACTTTTGGCGTAGTGCCTAATAGCTATTACTATTAAGAGCACAGGTCCACACCTGGCAGCTATGGCATGCTGCCTGGGCTGAAATCACAGCTGCTGTGAGTTACTGGCATTGAAACCTTGGCCAAGTAACTTAACCTCTATCAGGCTCTTCAAAGGGGGAAAGAATAGTAACTTCCAGGACATAAAATATATGCTTTTTAGACCAATACTAGAATACAATATCTCTAAATACATATATATCTAATTACATCTTCATCATATTTTAATAACAGGTCTTTTGCTTACAAGCACTGAAATGGATGTCACTTAAAAATTATTGCCATAAACTCAAAACAAAAATTATTTTGTGCCCAATGTTTCAGGAAAAAATGTGCAGGTGTAAATCGTGCCAGATTGGCCTCAACGTGGATTTCAGAACTTTATTAACTTCAGATGAATATATTCACTCACAGCTCCTAAGAAATTCACGGTTTACTTACATTTCACTTCATAATATTTTTCAGTTGTAAAGAAACATATTAGAAACAAAAATTCTTGGAATGGAGTTCCACACTAACCAGAAAACAATTCAATAATGTATGCAGTTTAAATCATTCAAAGTTTTATCTGGATGATTCTCAGATTACTTTCCTTCTTACTGTTTTTTTTTAATGCAGTATAATTATTTATTCTCCATACTTTTGTTGCTCTTGTTGTTGTTTGGGTTTTTATTAAATCACCATAATATACATAGTTGCAAGGTTGTTCATGATCATATTTCAGTCATACAATCCCTTCAGTAGTGTACATTTCCTACCACCAATGACCCTAGTTACCTTTCCACCAAGATGCGCCCCCACCCCCAGACCGTTTCTATACCAGGTACTCTTTCTCTCTCTTTCTCTCTCTCTCAACCCCCCCCCATCTTTTGCCACCTCTTCTAGGCATTATGGTTTGCAATACAAATACTGAGAGGTTGTCATGTTAGTTCCTTTGCCTACTTCCAGCATGCAGTTCTTATTCAGAGTCATCATTTCCAACTCTGTCATAATGGCCTCTTCTCTATCCAACTGCCCCAGAAATTGAAGCAGGCTTCCTATCATGGGCTAATCCTCCTGGCCTTGTTTCTACTATCTTTGGTTTAAGACTTAAATTATGTTTTCTGTTACATCCCACAAATTAGTGTGATCATTCTCTCTGCCCCCCAACCACCTTCTGACTCATTTCACTCAGCATGATACTTTCCATGTCCATCCATTTGCAAGAAAATTTCATGACTTCATTTTTCCTAACAGCTGCATAGTACTCCATTGTGTAGATGTACCAGAGTTTCTTTAACCAGCCATTTGTTCTCAGGTACTTGAATTATTTCCATATTCTGGCTGTTGTGAATAATCCCTTGAGCACTGCTAGGAGTGATATTTCATCCTTCAGCACAAAGCCAGTAGTAAATCTTGAGCAACATCTGGTGTGGCCTAAAAACAAAGAAAAAAAAAGACACACACACCCCATCCTCAATTGCAGTGAGGCTACTACTACTCCTCTAATCGTTTCAAAGTTCTCTGTCAAGTTTTGTGGTTTTGAAGTTATAGTACTCAACCACTCAGCCCCCACCAATCTGGATTGACCCTGAAGGATGGAACCTCTCTTCCAGAAGGCACTGACTCATAGTTCCACTCACCGATTCAAAGTCTAAATGGAGCCAGACAGGTTTCGCCTATGCCTACAATTGTCGAGACTAAAAGCCCTGCTTTCTAAGGAATAGACACTTAAGTTGGGAACTAATGGAAATGCAAAGGTTGGAGCTACATTGGTCCTCAGATTGTTCTCCATGGCAAATGCGATCAAAATGGCTAAAGAAAGTCATCATCTATCAAATTCTCCTTGCTGTCTCCCACTATAGATACAGGAAAGCAGTCACTTTCTAATGGATAGTGTGCAGCTAAACATGAGTGGAAGCAGAACTCTGCTAAGGAAGTTTGTCTGAATTTTTTATTTCTATAATTAGTCAAGATATGCCTGTACCTGGAGCTATCTCTTTCCCAGCCCCTCCCCTTTTTTGACCCTGAATATGAATATGATATTTAGACCAATAGTAGCAATTATTAACTACAAGGAACCCTATCTGAGCAGAGCTACAACAGTATTCTAATAACATTAATATAGTGTGAGATACTATTCTTGCAAATATCAAGACTTAGAACATCAGCCAGATGGTTGAAGTACTACTGGAACAAAAAGGAAGCAACCACAAAAAAAAAAAAACAGCATGTTCTGCAGAAGCAACAACCATGATGATCAACAGCTATACATGTATTGAATACCCACACCCGTATTTAGCATCATCAGTGCCAATATCCCAGAATGGTTAGGATAATAGTTTAATATTATTTGAGGAAATAGATTTGAAAAGATTTGGAGTTCAAGTACTGTTAAAATATAAAATATTGTTTATATTACTATTTTCAATTGAGAGAATAAGTGTACATGTCGATAATATAAAACTAATAGAACTGAGACTGTTGTAAGCAAAACATGCATTTCTCAGAAGCAAACACATAAATGTGAGTGTGTTAAAAAAGCAAGAATCCAAGTGAAAAAGTCATAAATTATAATTCTGAAGAAAGTCATGTCCCAAAATAGGACTTGTTTTTTTCAGCAGTCTGGATAACATTTTACCTTGTGTTCAAACTATCCATGCATGCAATGAATGCAATTTTAGTGAACCTCAAATTACACCGAGTTTCTGAACACATTGTTTGAAACTCAACCCATGTCCATGGAAATGCAGCATTTCTGTGCAGGATGTTCCTTTAAATTGTTTCCCATTTTCACTTAAATATCTCCAGTTTAAAAAACCACAAACTAAAAATAAAAAATAAATCAGCATGAAAATATGCCCTGGTCGATCACATCATTCATCTCTTGTCCTATAATTTATTCATAAACTGATACCTCTCTGATTTTCTATTCTTTTTACCTTATCTGTACAACATATGAAATTACAATGCACTAAGAAAAGCTCTTTTAATGTGCATGTGCTTGGATTTATTACATTGTGTGTTATTCTTCATCTGTATAGGAATAGGGATTCTCTGAAGTTAATCAATGATCTGCACTTTATTTCTTCCCATTTCTTCCAACATTTACTTCTATCTTCCTATGTTAACTAATAATCTTTCTCCCTTGTTATTGGTTCCTCACTTTATGACTGCAAATACATTCAAATAAAAACATAAACCAAATATCCCCAAACTGAAAATACCTTCTGGCTACTTTCAACTAGTACCTTGGGATCATCCCTTCTCCATATACTTTTTTTCTTTTACAAAAAGATAACTTTGTTATTTTTTTTACTAGTGAATCACTGTGAGACAAAGATACAGACTTACAGGTTTTCATGCTTACCTTTCAGTCATACAATGATCGAGTACCCATCCCTTCACCAGTGCCCATTTTCTACCACCTATGGTCCCAGCATCCCTCCCGCCACCTCCACCCTGTCCACTTCACCCCTGTGGTTTGCTACAAAGGTATTAAGTACGCATCATTTCAGTCTATAGTCGATTCCCAGCCCGTATCTCATTCTCCATATACTTTTCAAAAGAGTAAGATCCCACTTGCTCCCTCACATCTCACATACATAACCATCATGCTAGTTACTTCTTAGAATTCAGATCTCATAAAAATATGTGTGTATTCATAGATCTATGTATATGTACTATATGCTTATCATGTATCTTACAGAAAAAAGTAGAATATATAATTTATATTCATAAAATATATATCTCACAAATTTTATATCATCAACTCATAAAATACATTTCTTAAAAAACACATTCAGCAATATACATGAGTATTCTGACATGAATGTTTGTTGGTATTTTGTTCGCATTAATAAGTAAAATAACAAATGTGTATTCTAAAACTGCAATTTCTTTTGTTCACCAATAATGGGGGATTCTTCACTGGTTCAATTTAATAATTCAACTTCTTTACTGAATTGGGAATAGAGTATATAGGAATATGTTTAGAGGATATTTAGAAATCTATTTTCCCAATTTTATGCAAATTATAAAGTCATGATGATTAATAATATTGCATCACCTTTTTGAAGTCTAGACTGGCGATTCACAACTTAGTTTACTTTCCTCTTTTCAGAAGAAAAACTGAAATTACTTAGTACCTCCCAATCTGAAAATTACCTCTTTAAGGATCTGTCCAGCACCCCCTAAAGGATGGTATCTCTTACTTTAAGGTGGAGATTGGGCTGGAGCTTAGGGCACTTGCCTTGAATGCTGGAGAGTTCAGTCCCCAGCACCAATGACTTGGTCCCAAGTCTGCCAGGAGTGATGTCTGAACACAGTTCTAAGAGGAAATCTTGAGCAACCTGGGTGTGTCCCCCCACAAAAAAAAGAAGGCTAGACACAGACTTCCAAAATGAAATATTGCTATTTACCCATTTCCATGGTATAAATACCTTAGGAAAATTGCAAGATGACAAGTGAAATGAACAAACTTCAAAATAATGTACAGTAAGAATCCATTACAGAAATATACATCATTCTGATAAAATATATAAACAGCCTGAAGGGCATAGATAATAGGCTAATGCAGTAAAATAAATTAGGGTAGGATGGGTTTTTTGAATATACATCATACTTATTTTAATAAAATCTATTTACTTGCAAGTATGCATAATGTTACTTCAAATAATAGTTTTATTTAATAACCAGCTTGAACAATTTCTGGAATTTTTAACAATCTGATTCTATGAAGCATTGTAATCCAGCCCCAGCACACCTGTAGCACTGTTCATCGATTTGCTGAAGCGGACACTAGTAACGTCTCCATTGTGAAACCTGTTACTGTTTTTGGCATATTGAATACACCACAGGAAGCTTGCCAGGCTCTGCCATGCAGGTGAAATACTCTCAGTAGCTTGCCGGGCTCTCCAAGAGGGGCTAAGGAATCAAACCCGGGTAGGCCACGTGCAAGGCAAATGCCCTACCCGCTGTGCTATCACTCCATTCAACTTGTCCTTTCTAGTCCCAACATAAATTTGCTATTTTAAAGTCATGACACCTTTTTATACTTACCCTACTTGACCTCTCTACAACATTCCCAAATGCTGACCATGACCATACACCTTTTGTTGACTTTGCCAATCTTTTCCAAAATTTATAGTAGGACTTTTTTCATCTGTCACTCTCTGCACAATCTCACAAATAACTTCAGCTAACAATATTCACCAGTAGCCAAAAAATCTCTGTCGTTCAACAGACCAAACTATTCTACTAAGCTCCAGAATCAACTTCACACTTCCTTATGAGTTAGGTGCCTTTCTTATTTACTTACTAATGAAGTAATTAGTTGGGTAATTATCTGTTTTTGCCAATCTCTCCCACTAGGATGTAAACTTTACAGGCCCACAGAATACTATTCTTCTTCTCTTGCTGAATCCTCAGACTCTAGCACATTATCAAGTACAGGGTTGTTACTCTAGGAATCAATGAAGTACAAAGGAATAGGCTTTTCAAAACCAACAAGAGAAAAGGCAGAATCCAGTAACAGTAACTGTTCCATAAAATGTGTTTCTCTTCACATCCAAATCACATCATGCCAGGACCACTGCAATTAGCCTCCTGGGCACCTTCTCCCTCCTCCAACTTAACTGCATAGTTCTACCAAAACTTCTCTTTTAAAATCATGGCCATGGCTGCCTCTGTCTATTTATTTATCAGAGGGTGCTCTGACAAACTCCAAGCTCTATACCCCAGTGCTTACAAAGCATATGTGGTCAGGACGTCATCTGGATCCCAGCTTCATCACTCTCCACTTTCCCAGGAGGAACTTGCCCTCCACTTGCATACATATGGATGCAGTTCCCTTCCTCTTCTCTACAGACTTCTGTATACTTTCATCATTCTGAAATATCATCAATTAACACACAGTGGTTGAGGTGAATTGTAAGTATTCTTGCTGCCGTGATGATTTTTGATCCCCTAAGTATAAACATCTCTTTGTATTTCTATAACACTGATCTGTTGGATATCATTGGTTTGTCCTTTCCCCCTTGCCACTAGGAGCTTAGGTTTATCAGTCACACCCATCAAAGTGCTCCCGAGTCACTCCCATTCTTTTGTTTATCTGTAACCAATTCTACCAGTTTATCTGCTCTTCCCTTAATCAAACTCTGTTAATTGGTAAGGTCAGAACTTCCTAGGACACTGAATATTATAACATTGCCTTTCTCTCCTCTTTATGCCTTTTGAATAATTTACTTTAAAGCTATGTCTTTTTTGTATAGACACAAGAAGACAATATTATGTTTTTATAACTTAAGACTTAATTGGCCTCGATATTCCCTCCTGGGCATCTGCTTTCTCCACTTAAGCCTCAGTTGCCCTCAGTTCCTAGCACCCCAAAGTAGGGTCCCCGACGTGGGACGGGAAGGATCCAGGGCAAGCGGTGAGTTATGTGCTACCCTGGCATCGAGATGGGCCTGGCCAAAGTGCCTAATTCTTAACTATAAGTTAAGAGCTTGATCATAGACAAATGCTGTCATGATCCAATAGTAATTATGAGACTGGGACCCTGCCAGGGATGGGAAAGACTGATCTGGCCTGAGCACTGTAGTCTGAGATTGAGATGGCCCCAGGAGAGCAATTCTATAAGCTTTAATGCATCTCTTATTGTGTCCATACAAAATAATTAATATTATGAATTCTTATATGTTTGCTGGCTGAGGAGAAGAGAAACACATTCATGGGACTCTGCCCTTGGGTGGATCCTCCTGCTGAAAGAGAATTAAGTCCTAGGAGAAGCATCCCCTGAGGGAAAAGAACCTTACCCTATTGCTGACCACACCTATGGGTATGCCCCAACCCCCTCATGCTGTGGAGATTTAACTAGGCTGTAAGAGTGGGTTGGGGGCCAGAGCCAGATCCACGGCGCCAGATCCACTGGGGCCAGATCCACGGAGCCAGATTCATGGGGGCCAGATCCACGGGGGCCAGATCCACTGATCAAGAGAGAGACCGAGAGCCCGGAGAGAGGCAGAGAGAGAGAGAATGAAGTAGGATGGGGGAGAAAGAAGCAGGAGGAGAATCAGAGGAGAATGGAGATGGACATGAAATAAACCGATCGAGCAACCAGTTTTGCCTTCTTCCTTCCTTCACCTGCCTTGCCGCCTGCGCGCCCTTTTCTTTTCTTTTTATTTTTATACACTGATCCTTCTATGATAATATTCAACCACATCGATAATGATGTTCTCTGAACATTTATTTGCCACTCGACTTTGAACATAAGCAATAAATTTCTTTTTCTACTACATGTACAAGCACATAGTAAGAATTTAGTGCCTTTTGCATATTTTATGTGAGTAAAACAACATATTCTGCAAAGAAAATATGCATCTATGAAGCTGCTGTCCCTTTTAAAACCATTCACCTTGAAAGTTCTCCACTTAGTTTAATGATGGTGGCATTATTCCAAGTATTTTTGGAAGTTGACTTTCAGAATTGTCTGGGGAAATGTTCTTTAAATTATCTCAAGTGAGGCCAAGAAAATATTATTCTGAAGTCCTAGGAAGAATCACAAGGCAAATGACAAAATTTTGTGTAAAAAATGAGAAATGAATAACATTGATTAGTTGGGGAGATCAATTAATAAACTAGTTGCAGGGAATACCTAGAGGGAAAAGCTCAAAATAATGCTTTTAACAAAGGTGATGTTACTTAAATATATTTATAATTCCTTAATATTATTATTTTGATAAGTAACATGCATGTGGATGTAAACTTTCTAGCAAGGTGCTTGATCTACCTCTTCAAATTTGCATTTCCCAAAGAGTATCCAATATGCATAAGGCAGGATACTGGGAATTCATAGAAAGTAAAACTGATAATGAATAAATGTGGGGCAGTGAGACAGTAGAGTAAGAAAGGCACTTTCCTTGCATGCTTCTTACCCAGTTTCAATCACCAAAACCCCATATGGTACCCCAAGCACCACCAGGAGTGACTCTGAGAGCTGTTAGAAGCAAACACTGGGCACCGCTGTGTATGGACCAAATACAACAGCAACAAAAGATGTAATGCACACTATTATACAAGGTTTTTAAAAAGTTTTATTTATGCTTAAACATCTTAATGTAACTCTTCATAAAATCCATTTATGGCATCCAAGGTTTACTCAAGTTCCTTGAACTTTATAGTCCTTTATTTCTACAAATGCTGAGGGCTAATATTCTATATACTTAGCACTGCTTAGGATGGATTCATACCCAGGCAATGTAACTTGAAAGTAGACTGATACCAAAAGCTATGGCAAATGTTACTGAGAATTTGCTCTGCTCTGACTGCGCTTCTGTATTTCATTTATACTTATGACAATCTTAAGGTCCAGACAGCATTAGTATTTTTCATTCATTCAATTTAAGAAAGAAAGGTTAGTAAAACTTAAGTAACTAGTTATATACCACACAACTAGTTAGCAAAAGACAGAAATGTCACTCCAGCCTGGCCTAAAATCAATCTGGATAAAGATTAACCCGGTAAATTCCCACCTTCACTGCTTCTCGAACTTAGCTCATGCTCTTCTAAAATACACTATTCTTCATAAATTCTCTATTATCAAGTGGTTAACTGCTACCTTCTAAATAAAGGTTCACTTGATCCACTTTTCCTAGAATGCCATCATAGCAGGGTAAGAAACATCCAAGCTGTGGTTGTATCTATCACTGTCATCCCATTGCTCATTGATTTGCTCCAGTGGGCACCAATAACATCTGCATTTTGAGACTTCTTGTTACTGTTTTTGGCATATCGACTACACCACGGGTAGCTTGCCAGGCTCTGCCGTGTGGGCAGGATACTTTCGGTAGCTTGCTGGGCTCTCTGAGAGGGGCGGAGGAACCGAACCCAGGTGGGCCGCATGCAAGGCAAATGCCCTACCACTGTGCTATCGCTCCAGGTCTGTGAAATTATGTGGTCTGATCCTGGTACATGACAAGACAGACACAGAGGTTCTCCTTGGCTGTTCATAGCTATCTTCCCGTATTTTATGGCCTGTGAAAGATGTTATAAATATCCAAATGATACTTGGCATTAAAAAGTTCCCCACTCCTACCTTATACCAACTGCCAGAATTACACAATGTTTGGGGAGGGGGAAGGAGCTCTTAACTGTCTTTCATATTCCCGGTAAGACAAGTTTACAATTTAACCACTTTCAACTGCTTCCTCAGGGTAAATTTGGTTAAAATGCCATAATAAGACTTGTGAAACATATATTTAAACATGTCCAGGTATTTTGGGAGCAACAGCTCTGTTGTATCTCAACTTTTTGAAAGGAAGAAATTAAAAGTCTTATAAATGAAGTATCTAAACTCTAAATTATTAAGTATAATCACAAATTTCAAAGATATAACATCAACTGGTCACTAAACTGAACATTTTTAAATTATCATAATGGAACTTAATTACATATTTAGTTTATGATTTTTCTAGCAAAAAAAAGACAAGAAATACTCAGAAAGTGATGGTACAACAGGTAAGACACTCTCCTTGCATGCAGCCAATGAAAATTTGATCCCTGGCATCCTACATTATCTCCAGAACATGGCTAGAAGTGATACCTGAACACAAGAACCAGGAGTAAACCTTGAGCACTGCTGGGGTGTGGCCCCAAAACAAACAAGCAAAAAAGAAATATTCAGGAAATGCTTTAAAAATAAACCTTTTGGGGAAAGTACCATCTTCATGTACACTTTAAACCTTAAATCTAACACCTTTTTCAGGTGCAGAGGTTGAGAAAAGTGAAAATTCTCACATTTTATATCCAACTCCTTTCGAAATAAACTTAAAGGATGTATGTTCGTGAAACAGAGAGAGGCAGAGGCTGAGAGAGGAAGAAAGTAAGGCTGTGGAAATGTCTGGGTCTGGAGGAGAGAAGCAGATTGCAATAAAGGTATCTAATTACACTGCATTTCTTAAACCGTTCTCAGAATTCTGATCTTCAGAAGCAAATGCAAGCTATCTCTGAAAAATGCCTACATTTGACACCACTAAGAATGCCTGTTCATTTGATAAAATTTTGCTACTTTCACTGGAGGATTTCTACAATTTAACGTGGAATAAATAAAATATTCAGGGATAAATATTTCAATTAAATTTATTTTTAAAAACAAAAGACAGAGTTATTCTCAAGGAGTCCCCAATCTAGTTGAGGAGACAAAAAGAACTTTTAGCACTCAGGGTAAGCGTTTCCCAGGGTGTGTATAGGTTACAGAAGAAATGGATGATTTTTACTTATACAAGGCAGAGAAGGAGGGGTGGCAGCAGCAGCAACATCTGGCATGATGTTTGCTTTAAAATATGGTTCTCAGCTCAGTCCACCATATTTTACATAAGATTAAAAGCAAAGAACTGTACTGGAGATATTGTACAGAGGATAAGGTGTTTGACTTGCATTTGGCTGACAGGGTTCAATTCCGAGCACCCCATTTTGGCCCCTGTGCTCTGCCAGAAGTGATCCCTGAATGCAGAGCAAGGAGTAAGTGGGTTCAGGAAGGAAGGAAGGAAGGACGGAAGGAAGGAAGGAAGGAAGGAAGGAAGGAAGGAAGGAAGGAAGGAAGGAAGGAAGGAAGGAAGGAAGGAAGGAAGGAAGGAAGGAAGGAAGGAAGGAAGGAAGGGAGGGAGGGAGGGAGGGGAGATTTTGAAAGCAGTATAGAGGATAATTAGAGGATTTAAATAAGACATGAAGTACAGTCAGGATGCTACTGAAAGTGATCCAGGGAAGAAATCAAGATTATTTAACTGGAATAATATCATTACTTCTATGCAAATAAGGAAGTGGAATTGATTAAGATAGGTAAGGAAAAAGAAAAACTTTTAGAATAGATTATACAGAAGATGCATATCAAATGCCTAGATCAGATCAATTATAAAAATACAGTAAATGAATATTAGTAACTGGGAGTAATAAAAGCTATAAGAAGCTGGAGTAATAGTAGTAGCTATAACTAAGCTCTATCTGCCTAGTACTATGGGAAATAGGTGCAGTATTGTCATATCTTTCTCTTGGTCAAAAAATAGTAATATAGATTTTATTTTGAATATCCTGATTTTTAAAGTATTGTCAATTTAATATTTCTTTAAACTGCAATATAAACAAAGCATGCTATTAGCTTCCAGCTTGTTTTTTTCCCTAATATGGAGAAAAAGGAATTATAAACCAAGAGTCACATGTCTACAAGAAGGGATAGATTAAAGAAGAATGCATAAATGATGTCAAACAGAGGCAATACAGAAAGCTCTAAAGGGCATGATATCCAAGATGGTCAGGGAAGACAAATTCCAAAAGAGAGAATGAAACAGTACAAAGGGCACTGGGAGTTGTTTAGCTATGGGGAGTGAAAAATCCAGTCTGTGAATCTGGACAAGTACAAAACAGAAAACACAGGGATACAGGTCAAGGAGAGTACCTAGCCAGCAAACAAGGTGGGAAGCTAAATAAATGACATCTGTCTCTCTTTGCAACCTGTAAGTTTTTTGCAAGAGTTAATATAAAGATTATATGCCTAAAATATTTATTTCTCGGGGAAGAGCCAGATGGATTTACTTGCTTCGTTTTCTTAAATTCATACTTACTGAACTAATCCAGTTTTTTATTTGTTTGGGAGCCATATCTGGAGGTGCTTAGAACTTACTCCTGGCTCTGAAATGACTCCCATCGGTGCTCATGGAAACATATGTGGTGCTAGAGATTAAATCAAGGTTGACAGTGAGCAAGTCAAGTACCTTAGTCCTATACTATCTCATGGACGAGTACATTTTCAAAAGAGGCCTTCTAAAGAAGTTTTCATCTCTGTGATGCTTGATCGCTTGGATCTTAAAGGAATACAGTTTAAAACAATCAAAATTATAGTTATAGCCAACGACTTTATCTTACAACCAAAAAACTATGAGAATAGTATACTTAGTTTTGCCTCTATGAGTCAGTGGCTTAGGCAAAATAAAAGCTACTTCCCAGTTCACACAAAACTCTAAGCTGCTATGGCAGTTCTGCCTCAGAACCATCATTGTCCCAGGCCTTTTATATAAAACTTGTTGCTCTACTACCTTTAGAGATATAGCTTCTTTAGCAAGGTATAAGAAAATACTAATCACATCTACATTCCAAAAGGTGAAGTAAAACTAGAATACTTCCTACACACACACACACACACACACACACACACACACACATACACACACACACAGCCCACATACTCCCTTTAAAGGCCCATCTATAAGTCTCACAAAGCATTTCTGCTTACCTGCCATGGCCAAAACTTTGCAACATGGCAAAACTCCTACTTACATGTGCCATTGAGAAATGGCATCTTTATCCTGTAGGGATGTGCCCCAGTGAAAATTTAGGGGTTCTGAGGACAATGGGAGAAGTATAATGGAAGTCCATAGTAGTTGCCAACATCGAGTGGCATTTCATTTTTTTAAGTCCATTCTTAACATTCTATAAATAATTATATTTTGGTTCAATTTTATAAGAGAATATAAATCTGGCGTAACCTTTATGCTTAAATATTGGATACAGCAATGTAACATTGCCACAATTTTGGCTTCATCGTGCTGGTATTTATGACAGTGCTGAAGAAAGTTAAAGTTAATTTTAATGTGTTCTTACAAAATTATTTTCTAAGAATTCTAAAGCAACTCTAATCTTCTTGCCATGCTTAACAACTAGCTTTCAAAAGACTACATTAAAAACTCAAATCATAAAATAAAAAAAAATCATTGACATATTCCTACAGCATATGGAACCATACCACCTCAAGGATTCTTTAAAATTAACACAGTCAATTGTGCCTGTGCTGCCAGAAAATTCTTGAAGTAACAAAATATATGCACTATAGCAAGATGTGCTCCTGAATTCTGACACTTGGTTCTCATATTACTTCACAGTACTATATTTTATCATTCAAATACTACAGAAAACTAAAAATAAAGTAGTCCACCAGTGCATAAGTTACTACTATTTGATATTCGAACATTCTAAAGCGCTAACCCATGAACTAAGAAACCTACAGAAATATAAAGGGGAACAAGCCATTAAAAAGTAATATAATTCAACCAAGAGACAGTGCAAAAGGCTGGAGTGCATGTTTCGCATGCTGGGGGTTTGGGTTCTCTCCCAGAAAACACTTCATGAATAAAGAAAGAGACAAAGGGGGTGGGGGAAGAGAGAGAGACAGACAGACAGAAACAGAGACAGAGACAGAGACAGACAGACAGAGACAGAGAGCATCATAGCCAAAAACCTGCAATTGTTTCCCTGAAGTATTCAGCAGAATACTGATCTATATAAATATGTAACGAAACAGCCCATGGCCAGAGAAAGAACCACCTGTGAAGATTATAGGTAGAGTATCTAGTACTATACAAAGCTGGGAATTATGCCTTGCTCCCACCAAACTAAGTGGAAAATCTTATGACTTATGGATTTGTTGGGTAGAGTACATAGTAATGAGTCTTAAAATAAGATCTCCAAGAATCAAATTAGCTCCAAGTATCTGAGATACTCTAAAGAAAAAAAATTCTCAAGACTTACAAGGACACAAAAGTACCTAGTAACCTACAAGAAAAATCTCACAGTGTCTGGTATTCATAAAAAATTACCAGGTATGAAATATTTAAGAAAGTATAATGTACAACAAGGAGAAAGAAATCAACCAAAATTGCTGGGAACTAAACAAGATATTAGAATTTATAGAAAGTTAAGAGAGCTATGATAAATATAGTTCTGAAAAATAAATTCCAAATGTTCAAAAAGGCTAGATATGGATTATTCTTTTTTAAAAAAATTATTTTATATATTTATTTTGATTTGGGGGCCACATTCTGGTGGTACTCAAAGCTTACTCCTAGCTCAGAACTCAGGAATCACTCATGGAGAGGATCAGGGGACCATATCTAGTGCCAAGAATCGAAGCTGCATCAGCCATGTTCAAGGCAAGCCCTCTATCCTCTGTACTAACTTTCTGGACCCTCATATAAGACTTTTTTTAATTTAATCACTATGAGATACAGTTACAGACTTACAAACTTTCATGCTTAGATTTCAGTCATACAATGATTGAGTATCCATCCCTGCACCAGTGTCCATTCTCCACCACCAATGTTCTCAGTATCCCTCCTGCCACACCCCCCCCATCCCACCCACCCACCCCCACCTCCAGCCTCTATGGCAGGCACATTCCCTCTTAACTCTCTCCTTTTGGGAGTTATTGTTTGCAATACAGATACTAAGTGGCCATCATGTTTGGTCCAGAGTCTACTTTCTTTCAGCATGTGTCTCCCATCCCAAGCAATCTCTCCACCCATCATTTACTTAGTGGTCCTTTCTCTATCCCGTTTCCCTTTTCCCCCAGCATGTGAGACCAACTTCCAAGCCATGGAGTGATCCTCCTGGCCCTTATCTCTACTGTCCCTAGGTGTTAGTCTCCTATTGTAAGATTCTTAAAGCAAGTTTACATGTCAAATCAAACTTCAGGAAAAGAAAGATACAATGTTTGCCATGGAAGACACTATAATTACTACAGTAAACATGAAGATACAGTCATGGAAACTATTCAAATTAAAACATAGATAAATAAAACAGTTCAAAAATATAGAGAATATCATTGGTTCTAAAATATGTGTAACTGATGTTCCTAAGAGAAATAAGTAACAGGCACAAAAAATATTAAGAAATAGCAACTAGTTTTCTTTCAAACTTGCTGCAAGCTATAAATTCACAAGTCCAAAAAGTTTAATTAACCAAAACACAGGAAATACACACAAAACAAGCTGTACCAAGACACACAGTAAAACTTCTCTATGCCAGTGAAGAAAAAAAAAATACTAAGGACAAACTAAAAACAGCAGCAAATTTCTTATAAAAAGAAATGTAAGTTAGAAATGTAAGTTATAAATCAATGGAACATATCTTTAAAATATTAAAAGAAAAGAAACTAGTCAATCTAGAATTCTATACCCCCAAAAAATGATAAAATTGTGGTAAAATTAAAATTTCCGGGGATGAAAAATCAAAGTATCTCATGACCAGCAGATAAACTATAAGAATTTTGTTAAAGAAAGTCTTTAGGAAGAAGAAATTTGATGTCATTTGAAAATTGTATGAAAAGCTGGAAGGAATATAGGAAATAAAAATCAACTATGTGAGTTAATACCATAAATTGTTATAATATGCATCTCTTTTTTAGTTGCTATTTAAACAAAAACAATGTAGTATGAGTTTAATAAGATCAGAAAAAAGCAGAGTAGGTATGAAATAAATTTTACTGTTTTCAATAATTTCTTGAAAATTATAGATTACATTAAAAAATTAGATATGATATTCTAAATATATAAAACTACAGTCATTATCTTGGCATACCATTGCACTAGTCTATATGTTCTCATTTGTCCTTCTTTCTTTCCTTACCAATAATGGGAACAGGATGAAATGAAGTGAGAGAAGGGGGCTTCCACAGAAGACCCTGACATTCAATTAAAAAAAAAAGAAAAAGAAAAGGAGAAATAGGGACTGTAGTGATGGGACAGCTGGGAGGGCACTTGACCCAGGTTCAATCCTCAGGATCCTATAGGATCCCCCACACACTGCCAGGAGTAAACTTTAAGTATATAACTTAACTTGCATTTATTGCATGCTTTCTTGGAGAAAACCTAGTGACAAGACATTAAAAGTTTGTTCTTATTAGTAAACAGGTTTGCTCACGAAGTGTGGAAATTATTTTTCTGAATTTTTAAATAAAAGTAAGCAGTAGTTTCTTCAGTACAATGCTAAATTTGTCAAAATGTTATTTTACTATAGGCAAATTTGAAATGTTAGGCCATAAATGACACTTGTCCAAAGAAGACAAACACATGGCCCACAAACATATGTAAAACTGTTCAACTTCATTTATTAGTTAAATGCATATCAAAACCAGTGAAATGTCATTTCATGCCCATGAGAATGATCTATATGAAAGAAAAAGAAAAATAACTCTTACAGACCATATATGAGAATGTAAATTGATACAATAAATGTTAAGTGTTTAGGAGATTCCTAAAAAACTAAGCATGCCATACTCTGGTTTCTCTTCAGATCGCATAAAAACTAAGCATGCCAATAAAATATCACCCAGAAATACCAGTCTGAGTTCATTTCAATAATTAAAAAAAAAATTTGACCCCTTTACTCATGGTAGCATTATTCACTCTAGTCAATACACAGACTCAATCTAAAAATTCATAAACAGGTAATTGGATAAAGAAGCTTTGGAATATGTTTAGCAAATTACTCCACTTTCTACACAATGGAATACTATGCAGCTGTTGGGAAAGATGAAGTCATGAAATTTTCTTATAAATGTATGGTCATGGAGAGTATCATGCTAAGTGAAGTGAGTCAGAAAGAGAGGGCAGACATAGGATGACTGCACTCATTTGTGAAATATAGAATATCATAATAGGAGACTAGCACTCAAGGACAGTAGAGACAGGGCCAGGAATATTGCTCCATAGTTGGAAGCCTGCTTTATGAGCTGGAATAGAGAAGGAATCACAAAGTCAATGATGGTTGGCAGGATTGCTCAGGATGGGAGATGTGTGCTGAAAGTAGATAAAGGACCAAACATCATGGTCTCTCATTATCTGTATTGCAAACCATAATGTCCATAAGTACAGAGAGCGTAAGAGGGAAACTCTCTGCCATAGAGGCAGGGGAAGGAGGGTTGGGACACGGCAGGGAGGTGGGGGAGGGTGGGGAGGGATACTGAGGACATTGGTGGTGGAAAATGTGCACTGGTGGAGAAACGGGTGTTCGATCATTGTATGACTGAAACTCAACATGAAAGCTTTGTAAGTGTTACTTACAGTGATTCAAATTTTTAAAACATTGAAAAATTACTTTGTAATTCTTTATGTTCCATATGCCAAAAATAGTAACAAGTTTCACAATGGAGAAGTTACTGGTGCCTGCTGGAGCAAATCAATGAACAACTTGAGGACAGTGCTACAGTGCTACTTTGTAAAACTGAAAAAAAGAAAGACTAAGCTATGCATTTTATACCAATATTGAAGGAAATTCAGGTGACTGTGGAAAGTGAAACTAAATCTGGAAGTGAAATGCAATAAACAAACAGCATGACTTACATGTGTAATATAAATAACCTCACGGCAGAGCCTGGCAAGCTCCCCGTGGCTTATTCAATATGCCAAAAACAGTAACAATAACAGTCTCATTTTCCTAACCCTGAAAGAGCCTCCAGTCATTGGGAAAGATGAGTAAAGAGAGGCTGCTAAAATCTCAGGACTGGGACGAATAGAGACGTTACTGGCGCCCGCTTGAGTAAATCCCTGAACAACAGGATGACAGTGACAGTGACAAATAACCAAGGAAAAGGACACTTCAACAACAAAACTCTGAGATTTTGAAAAATATTAGTTTTTATAAGAAAGGAGGCAAGAGGCCAGAATGATAGAACAATGGGTAAGGCACCTGCCTTACACATAGTTGACCAGGGCTTAATCCCCGGTACCGCATATAATCCCCCTGAGGACAGCCAGGAGTGATCCCTGGGCACAGAGCCAGGAGTAAGCCCTGAGCAGAATCAGCTGTGGACCAAAAACCAACAAAAGGAAAAAGAAAAGAGAAAGAGAACTTGAGAAATGGGTAGAGAGGTCATACTGATAGTGTGTTGGCACTGTAACTGCTGGTGCCATTAAGATTTAGATGCATTCGGACATATGAAGCCGTGCTCCCAAAATGTTATTGCACTGTAAACTAATGTTAAGTAAATAGAATATGATTTAAAAGTAAGTATATAAATGAAGGCTTATCAAAACCATTTGAACAAAGCATATTTAAAAAATTGGAGCCTACGGAAGTGTCTCAATTAACAGAGTTCATGTCTGTCGAGTATGAGGTCATGGGCTCACTCTCTGGCACTGCTTACATCAAGTGCCACCCACTGTGTATCGTCCAGCACTGCAAATTTGCAGCCTTTAGCACAGTACAGCCAAGGGTGTGCAAGCATGGCAAACAAATATGCAACCTCTATGTATCGCGATAACAAAGGGATGAGAAAGGGGGAAATTGGGTCAAACACTAAGAGATTTCAAATGTATGTATCAGTGACTGTAAGGTAAAACAGCAGTAGGGTAGGCATATACTACACATGTTAGGCATGGACCTGACCCAGATCTGATTCCCAGCATCACATGGTCTCCCATGCTACCATAAGGCACAGTCCTGAAAACTCCTAAGCACCATGGACATGGCCATCAGCCCCCGGGGATGCGGAGAAGGGAGGAAGCACAGGAATCCGTGGGACTGCAAGGCCAGACAGCAGCATGGCCTCGGGTCCAACCACCAGCCTAGTTGGCCAAAAATTGCTGGGAAGGACCCCTCCCCACCTTCACCAACCTGCCTAAAATGAAAACAACTAATAACACACAATTAAGGATGTTTAGGAGTTTTTATAAGTCAGGTTAGGAGAAAAGACAAAAAAAAAAATCAGTGCCAGTCCCTCATTATTAAAGGCAGATGAAAAATAATAATAATAAGACCAAGCACATCTGGTGTTCATAAAATGGTATGTACACAATTCTATATATTGCTATTGGCTTTTCTCCTATTTTTTGAGCACTACTCAAAATTACATCTACAAGTTCTCTCAATGAGTAGCACTGTGCTAGAATTAAAATGTAAATAAAGAAATACAGAGAAGATATATCTTTTGCATAGTTAGGGGAAAATAGGTTCCAAGATGAAAATCTAGTATGGACAAAACAGCCTTGGAAAAGGGGTTAACTCAGCCAAAAAGTTTCATTTACAGTCTTTTGTGTATATAGCCCTGAATAGAAATTCTGTTGCACACCCAAGTTTGGGAACTACTATGCTAGACTGAAAGAACGAACAAAAGGCCAGTCTCTGTGCTGAAGTCTGTGCATTCAAATCCTACTATATAAGACAACTATTAAATCTCCAAAAGGAGAATGAGTAGAAAAGTGTAAAGTAGTTCTGCTTGTCAGCATAATTTATTCAAATTTATTTAAATATTTAAACTCCATAACCATTGCAAATTGCTAGATTCAGAGTTCTTGAAATAATCAAATGAGACAATTTATATGAATAATACGCAATAGTAAGACTCAATAACATATGATGGATTTTAAGCCAAATCTTGCTCTAAAAGAGTCAAAAGTCACATAAAAGATCTCATTTACCCAGAAGAATATATGTCTGCTTTTCAAATGGACATCCTGCTATACTGATTTCAGAAATTTTTGCCACCACTTGAGAAACTTGTTTGAGATTGCACCTTGCCTAAAAACTGAGTTTTAAAGCCATGGAAATAGCTCGATGGGTTGTTCTTTGCAAGCAGGAACCCCAGAACTGATCCCTGGCCTGCATAATCTCCAAGAGCACTGCCAGGACAACCATGGCACTAAGCATGGATAGCCCCTAAGCACTGCCAGGTGGAGACCCAAAACAAATCAAAAATAATGTTATAATACAACAACAGCTTATATGCATATGGTACCCCCTTAGTTCATCTTCTATATTAGAAGAGATAAAAAGACAGGAAATAGAGAGAAAATAAATCAACAGAAGAGAAGAAATATTCAAAGACATTTTAAAGAAAATCGTAAATTTAAAATCTGATCAGAGTATCAATGGACATCAAACACAGATTCTAAGAGCATTAAAGTTGGTGTTGACAACATGATGATGACAATATAAATAATCTAAATTTAAGTTATTTATTAGAAAATCAAAGGATTAAATTCTGGGAAAATTATAAGGAAAATTGAACCATTTGAAAAATATATGTATGTGATATATGTACATATGTATATATATATGTAAAACTTACCTGGTAAAGTGGTCAGCATTGGGCCTTTAAGTAAATAAGGAAGTTATGAAAAACCAAATAAGATAAAGAGATGCATGAAGTAATAACACTATTTCTTGGTCATTTGAGGGGAAACATAAAATTACTGTGGTGGATAAATAGCTGTTAAAAGAGTTTTAATTCACTTTATCTGTTTAACTAAAGTTCCAATAAAAACATCAGATCACAACCAAAATTTATTTTTTATTTTTTTTTTTTATAGTTTATTTTTAATTAGTGAGTCAACGTGAGGGTACAGTTACAGATTTGTACATTTTTGTGCTCATGTTTCTCCCTTACAAAGTTTGATAACCCATCCCTTCACCAGTGCCCATTCTCCACCACCAGTAAACCCAACATCCCACCCCGCCTTCCTAGTCCCGTCTCCCCCCACCCCACACTGCCACTATGGCAGGGTATTCCCTTTTGTTCTCTCTCTCTGATTAGGTGTTGTGGTTTGCAATAAAGGTGTTGAGTGGCCATTGCGTTCAGTCTCTAGTCTATATTTGGCCCGCATCATCTTTCCCCCACATGACCAACAACCACATTTTACCTGCTGTTCCCTTCTCTGAGTTGCCCAGGATGAGAGAACAGCCTCCAAGCCATGGTGACATCCTCCTGGTACTTATTTCTACTATTCTTGGGTGTTTGTCTTATAGTCTATTATTCTATATTCCACAGATGAGTGCAATCTTTCTATGTCTGTCTCTCTCTTTCTGACTCATTTCACTTAGCATGATACTTTCCATGTAGATCCACTTATATGCAAACGTCATGACCTCATTTTTTCTAACAGCTGCATAGTATTCCATTGTATATATGTACCAGAGTTTCTTCAACCAGTCATCTGTTCTAGGGCACTCGGGTTTTTTCCAGATTCTGCCTATTGTAAACAGTGCTGCGGTGAACATATAAGTGCATATGTCACTTCGACTATACTTTTTGGCTTTTCTGGGATATATTCCCAGCAGTGGTATTGCTGGGTCAAATGGGAGCTCAACCTCAAGTTTTTTGAGAATTGTCCATACTGTTTTCCAAAAGGGCTGAACTAGCCGGCATTCCCACCAGCAGTGTAGAAGGGTCCCTTTCTCCCCACATCCTCTCCAACAGCGGTTGCTTTTGTTCTTTTGGATGTGTGCTAGCCTCTGTGGTGTGAGGTGGTATCTCAAAGTTGTTTTGATCTGCATCTCTCTGATGATTAGTGATGTAGAGCACTTTTTCATGTGTCTTTTGGCCATTCGTATCTCTTCCTTGGTAAAGTTTCTGTTCATTTCTTCGCCCCATTTTTTGATGGGTCACAACCAAAATTTATAGCAGTAATGGAATGTTGGGCAAATGGGTTTGAGAATGGAGGCATAACTATGGGTCTAGGCTTGCTAATAGCCACAAGACACTATTTTATAAATAAAATGTATTATGCAATTCGGCACTGTTCGGCACAATAAGCTCCAAGGTGGAGAGATAATGCAGGGAATAAGGTGCTAGTTTTACATGCCTCTGACCCCAATTCAGCAGTTTATATGGTTCCTTGAGCCAAGGCCAGGAATGACCCCTGAAAACAGAACCTGAGCACCAGCGGTGAGGCCCAAAACAATCTGCACCCCGACCCACCCCTGCAAAAAAAAGTACACTCAGACTCTTGGCCTCAGTCTACTTTTCAAATTCTTAAGGTCACATGTGTAAAATATATAGACTATTTACATAATCACAGAAAATAGCACAGATTTAAATGTTTGGAAGTCCCTTGTATAGGAAAGATGAGGTTACAAAGAGCATACATACTGGGGGCTAGAACGATAATACAGCAGGTAGGGCATTTGCCTCGTACATGGCCAGTCAGGTTTCTATTCCCAGTACCCGTTATGGTCCCAAGGATGCCAGGAGTGATCCCTGAGCATAAAGCCAGGAATCAGCCCTGAGAACTGCAGTGTGTGGCCCCACCAGGGAAAGAGAACCTATATACAGCAAAGAATTCATCTATTATATTCTTTTAGAAGACTGATTGAAAACTTCTCATCTAAGAAGCTGTGTTAGGCTGGCAGAGTTCACAGGTTAAAACAAATTAGTCCTGCTCTTAAGGGCTTCACAAGCAATAGAAAACAATAGCATATAAACAATTGATCATTCCGTACTAATTGGGCACCAATCATCAGAAGTGGTATGGAAGTTTGTTCTGATGGAACTCAGTGCTGTGAAAGGAAACAAAAAATAGTAACCAAAACTTGAAAAAGCACTCTCTCCCCTCAAGGGACTTACAGCCTAGCTGACAACACACAACACCACGTCCAGTAAAATGCTTTCAGTGGGACTTAATATTGGAGTCTGTCTGTGTACTTCAAATTGAGATCCATGAGTTTGACACACATTTTTATTTCCATTTTGGATATTCATTAGAATGATATCTAAACACATAAATACTGAACGAGAGTGACAGTTCAGGGGCTAAGGCACCTGCCTTGCATGTAGCCAACTCCAATTTTATCTGACACTGCATGTAATCTCCCAAGTGAGTCCAGAGTACAGTGCCAGGAGTACTGAGTACTGCTGGGTGTTGTCCCAGAGCACAGGTACTATGGTCCAAATATTCCCCATTTAAAATAAAGTATAAATGTATTTGAGGTCAGTTCTGAATAAGCATCTTAAAATTAAACAATGGAAGGTACTGGAGAGATAGTCCAGTGGGTAAGGCACTTGTCCCACATGCAGCTGACCCAGCGTCTATCCCAAGCACCTCACTTGGTCCCAAAACACCACCAAGAGTGATCTCTGAGCACAGAGCCAGGAGAAAACCTTGAGCACTGCTGAGTGTGGCCCCGAAACAAAACAAAATAAAAATGACTCCATATTGTCAGTGAATTTTTAGCCTGGTATTTTCCTTTTGGCAGTCACAATAATTGGTGTTCTCAATCAAGCATGTACTAGGTGAGGGCCAAGTAACATAAGAGTTTACAGTTTGAGAAATAAAGTCTGATCCGAAATAAGGTGAGGATGAATTGAGTTGTAGAACACATGGTAGCAGAGGCATCCAAAAGTACATGCATGATCGTGATTAAATCATCATTTGGAGTGTGAAGGTGATGCTGAATACTATCTATATAGTTTCTCTATACAATCTGTTTCCCATTCTAGCAATCTCTGAATATGGCTTACACATTTTATTTAAAAGTCAATAACTCTGCATTGCTCATCATGTCTTCTGCATTGCACTGTAGCACTGTCGTCCCATAATTCATCAGTGTGCTTGAGCGAGCACCAGCAATGTCTCCATTGTGAGACCTGTTACTGTTTTGGGCATTTAGAATACACCATGGGTAGCTTGCCAGGCTCTTCCATGCGGGTGGGATACTCTCAGTAGCTTGCCGGGCTCTCAGAGAGGGACGGAGGAATCAAACCTGGGTTGGCCGCGTGGCCGTGTGCAAGGCAAACGTCCTACCTGCTGGGCTATCGCTCCAGCCCATCATGTCTTCTAGACAACAAAAATGTTATAAGCTCTCAGATGATACCTTGTTAGACCTGACGTTTGAAAAGGATTTCCTGATAGAATTATAGTAATATATTCAGGGTCAGCCAAGTGAAACCCCTATACCATCACTCTGGTCAGCTTTTGCTTGTTTGTTTGGGGGTGGGGGTGGGGCAGTCACATCCAGCAGTGTTCAGAGGCTACTCCTATTTCTGTGTTCAAGGGTTACTTCTAATGGTGCTCAGAAGACTGTATGCAGTGCTGGGTATGGAACCAGGATTCCAGTACACTTTTTAAAAGGACAAGCTCATTTATATTACTATGAAACAAAGAGATTAAATATGAAATTTAGATTACATCTTCATATTGTCTCTTGCCTTTTTTGATTTTTGAGTCACTCTTGGCTGTGCTCAGGGCTTACTCCTGGCTATGTGCTCAGGAATCACTTCTGGCAGTACTTGGGGGACCATATGGGGTGCCAGGGATCAAACCTGGATCAGGTGTATGTAAGGCAAGCACCTAAACCTGCTATACTATCTCTCCTGCCTACATCTTTATAATCTTAAACAACGTTATTAGTGTAGTTTCAGCTACGGAGCATTATTATTTTCAATATAATTATTGAATTGTTCAATTAATTACTGTATCACTAAATCAACATAATTCATATAACTTGTAGCTCTTAATTTAATCAGTTCTCTGCTCACATTTAATATCTGCTCATGTGATTTGGGTTGTAAAATTTGTGAAATCTACAGGTAAAAACACTCTATTTTACTTACGTTCATCATACTTAACATACACAACAAAACTAACTTAGGTTCTAACTGTGTAGACCAGTAGACTTCTCTGAAATTAAACTGTTCTTCCTGTGGCACTTTGTTCAAAGATGGTTCTCATCCAGTGGCAGAAACTTAGTTTCCGCTCCTTTCCTTCATGGTATAAGAGAGACTGTGGATCTCTAGTGGGCCACAGAGAAATGGCAGATACCACAAAATGCACACATAAACCAATATATCTACCCAATAAACTACTGCACTTCAAAGGCACAAGACATTTGAGGCAATGAAACACAAAGGATTTACTCATAAAGTAACCTGTTTTTGTTTTCTTAGTCAATCAATACTAAAATTTATGAGAATCACTGAAGGAATTCAGAAAATAGGGAGACCATGCCTAAATCAGAGGAAGCGTTACAAGAGTTGTGCCGAGAGAGGAACACATACCACAGCAGAATTAAGACAGAGAGAAGGCTGCTTCCTTGAGAGCATCCCCTCCAAATAAAATAGCAGAGTCATGAACATCTGATGGTGACTAAGTACAGTCACTGAGAGTTCTGGAGGCTGTTGGTTCAGATAATGTACTAAGAATGCTAGACTGAAATAAACCTGTGCTATTTAGTACTCTTTCCATTATACACAGCAGAAACTCAAAACACTGGAAGACTCTTACGGTTTGTTCCCTAACTGGTAAACCTTTCCCCTGACACTCACATAGGCACATACATGAAGCATCACGACTTCTCTGGGTGTGCTGTTTTATTTTCTCATCTGTTTGTTCCCATTAGCTATGATTTAAGCCAATGTTTCTGAATTGAGGGTTATGTGGCCCCCTGCGGGCCTATCGGATACATTTCAAGAGGACCACGGGTAAAAATCTCATAAATTGGGGATCACGGTAAATGATGATGTAGCCAACCAGTACAACTGCGAGGTGATCAGAAGCAAACAAAAATACCCGTCTGGAAAAAAATGTAGGTAAATACTGACGTAAGCTACTGGCTAACTCTATGTTTAGGTTTAAATATTTTTAATTTTCTGTTTGGGGTCACCAATGGGGGTGCTCTGGGTTTATTCCTGTTTCTGCACTAGGGGTGACCCCTGGTGGTACTCAAGGGACGATATGTGGCACCAGGGATTAAACCCAGGTTGGCCATGTGAGAGGCAACTGCATTGTCCGTTGTACTGTTGCTCCAGTCCCAGGGCTTAAATCTTTAAAAGGCACGGATTTAAAACATAAAGGTAATAAACATAGATTAGGGTCACACTATAAGGTTCACAGGGTAACATGCTAAGGAGTCTGGATATTTAGAATCAAATCTGACCTGAGCTAAGTTAGGAAAAAAAAACTTGTATGAAAAAAAATAAGCTTATTTCAAAAATTCCTGAGCTCTAGCATGCTCAGAATGAAGTGACTGTATCTGACCCTACCTGGGCTGAGGAGAGCTCACCACTCCCCTCTCAGAGAACAGTCCCACACCAAAAGGAAAGATGCCTGAGCACAGAGGGGGGCCATTCCAAAGTCTATCTGGCCACAGGTGAGTGGCCTGATGTAGCACAGTCCAATCAGAAGGCTGCTTCGGGGTATTTAATTTTAAATGTTTCAATTTTGACTCAGATACCCAGGGAAATCTTTAAGTATTCCTTCTACCATGCTGGGACATTGGGTACAACTCATAAAATGAGCAGAATACAGATGAGTCCCACACTGAGCTTGTATTTTACAGTAGAGCGGCCAGGGGATCTGGGTCAATGACTCTGATCAATGGAGCTATATCTACTTTAAAGAAGAGATTTAAGTACATAAAACAGAAGGGGAAAAAAGTAGAATGTCTATGAATAGCATTCAGAGAACCACAGAGTAGAAAGGGGGCTGAGTAATAGAAGAACAAAGGAGGAATATCTCAATAGACTTTTCAAGTAGATCAAAACAGTGGCATCTGCTAAAAAAGCTACAGAAAGAACCCCGTGGTCAAAGAGGCAATGAGAATTCATAATCTTGCCGATTGTGTTTCATAGTAGAAATCTACATATAGGATAAAAAGGAGAGACAAAGCTTTTTATTTTAGCCAAAATGTTAAGTAGAAAAAAAAAACACAGCCTCCACTTCTGATTCTTACTTCTTAGATGGAAAAGAGAACTATCTGTACTTCCTGCAGGGAAAATAAAAGGCAGGATACAGCACATGCTCTCACTCCTCTCTTTAACCCGCATCTTCCAGTACCCACTTCTCTCAAGATAAAGGAAGGGACCCAAGAGCAGTGGCAGGGCTGACATTCACTTCAATGAGAAATATAAGCTAACCGCCCCCCACCCCCACCCCCAAGCTTCACTGACTGTGTGTATAAGAAGTGTACTGCAAGCTTTTGAAATCAAGTCTAGATTCAAATCCAGATACCACCCCAGCCGAATGACCCTTAGCAAGATGCTTAACCTTTCAAAGTCCTCATTCACGAGAGGGAAAAAGAAGTGTAACCAAGGAAATTGGAACTCCATCAGGCCAGTGATGAGATATGAATTATATCAAATCATTCCTGAAAATTACTTGAAGCTCAGACTATGCTTAATAGACACCACAGCCAAAAATTGCAAAGCTACGTCAATCTGCCATTCTACCATGGTTTCCAGCTCTGTTCCCTCCTGAAAATTAAGGAGAAGGCACACAGCATGTCACCAAATCACCACACTGGTTTCCTGTCATGATTGGTGGCATCCATCCCTTAAATATACTTAACATGTGGAATATATTAGGGTCTAATTAAATCAATCTCAAGACTAACATATGTGTTAGTGATTCATCTGTTTAAAATCTTCTACCCCTTTCTTTCCATCAACATTTCTAAATGGGGCCTCACTACCACCATTCTTCTAAATCCTAAAAGATTTTTCTTTCTAAGGAGATGAATGACTCTCATTACTCTCCAATTCAGCCCCATCTCCAGATGGTCATCATGCCTTTTCTGGTCAAAAGCTTAAGCATCTCATCAAGCAACCATTTGCTCACATTTTTTCTCCTTTCCCTCAGCATTGGACACTTGTCATTTTTTACAGCCATAAACAAATAAACCTTATTATTATATATAATACTCTCTTTTTTTATTTTTCTAAATATTGTAATGAATCACCATGAGGTACAGTTACAGACATACAAACTTCCGTGCTTATGTTTCAGTCATACAATGATGGAGTATCCATCCCTCCACCAGTGCCCATTCTCCACCACCAATGCGCCCAGAATCCCTCCCACTAGCTCCATCCCATGCCCCCCCACCTCTGTGGCAAGCACTTCCCATTTACTTGTTCTCTCCTTTTGGGTGTCATGGTTCACAAATCAGCCACCCTCCAGAACTCACCGCTGCTTCTCCCAGAAAGGAGCATGAAATAAGGCCCCCATAACCATACAACCGGACTCCGCACCAGGCTGTTTTCACTCGGGGAGCCCCAGAGGGGGCAGGTGAGAGCCCTCCCCACCCCAAGGGACCCAGTCACTACCCAACCGTTGCCACACTCCAGGCCACTTTCTACATGCTCAGGCCGACCCTCACATAGTGAACATATTTCTGGACTATGTAGCCGCAAAAGCGGCCATGCAACACATCATAAGACACTCCCTACCCATTTCCATAATTACCACATCATATTTGACGGGGTTCAGACAGTAGGAAACAAATCATAGAGGGGAATTATATATACGTATATATATGTGTGTGTGTATATATATATATATATATATATATGCCTCTCAGAGAGCCCAGCAAACTACCGAGAGTATTCTGCCTGCATGGCAGGGCCTGGCAAGCTACCTGTGGCATATTCAATATGTCAAAAACAGTAACAATAATGGGTTTCATTCCCCTGACCCTAAAAGAGCCTCCAATTTGGAAGTGTTAGGAAAGACAAGGAGAGGCTGCTAAAATCTCAAGGCTGGGACAAATGGAGACATTACTGGCACACACTCAAGTAAACTGATGAACAACGGGATGACAGTGATACAGTGATGGTTTGCAATACAGGTATTAAGTGGGCATCATGTTCAGTCTATAGTCTACTTTCAGCACGCATCTCCCATCCCGAGCGAGCCCTCCAAGCAACCTTTACTTGGTGGTCCCTTCTCTATATGAGCTGCCTTCCCCGCCAGCATGCAAGGCAGGCTTCCAGGCCGTGGAGAAATCCTTCTGGTCCTTATCTCTACTATCGTTGGGTGTTGGTCTCCTATTCTGTTACTTTATATTCCACAAATGAATGCAGCCATTCTATCTCTGTCCCTCTCTTACTCATTTTACTTAGCATGATATTCTCCATGCTCTCCATGTCGATCCTCTTATATGCAAATTTCATGACTTCATCTTTTCTAATAGCTGCATAGTATTCCATTGTGTACATGTACCAGTGTTTCTTTAACCAGTCATCACTGCAGGTATCATTTCTACTGTACTTTTTTCATCTCTGGGATATATTCCCAGCTGTGGTATTGCTGGGTCAAATGGGAGCTCAATTTCTAAATTTTTGAGAAATATCCATATTGTTTTCAAAAAGGGCTGAACCAATCAGCATTCCCAACAGCAGTGAAGGAGAGTCCCTTTCTCCCTTATGACACAGAATCCATCTTCCACTCTACAAACTGGTGTGCCAGCACAACAGCAGCAGTATATCATAGAGTCAGTTCTACAGAATGAATTTGGTCATTATTTCTGATTGAGTGGCTTCAGGTCTGCTGATTTCTCCAGAGATTCTATGAGCTAGTTGATATGATGGGCACATCCTAAGGTGACATCAAAGGAGTGATGTCCTTTTATAGTCCCCTCCCCTTAAGACTGGTTAGAATATGTGATTTGCTTCTACCTCAATGGTGATAGATGTTGCTAGTTTGATTAAATTACTTATATTACAAAGGTCATGTCGCATCACTCCGTGTTTAATCTATAAAATCATCATACCATAGTGGAACAAGAGATTCTTCCTTGCTGGCTAAGTTGCCAAGCTATAAGAGTGCCCATGGAGAATCACATGGCCAAGAACTGAAGCCATCTCCAAAAGCAGGGAGTAGCTTCCCACTCGCAGCCAGCAAGAAAATAAAGTCGTTGTTCCTAAAATCGCAGGGAGATGGTGCCTTCTGGATGATCTAAGGGCAGCCAGAAGCAGATGCTTCCACAAGTGAACATCTGATAAAACTGTAGCCCTCCTAATTCCTAGTAATTTCTCTAGGCAAACAATCCAGTTGATCTAAGTGTAGACTCAAAAGCAATGCCTCTGAACAAAAATTCTTTAAGTTGCTTTAAGTTACTAAATTTGTGGAAATGTTAAAAAAAAAGAACCAATATCCTTTATGAAATATATGTAGTGTCTAAATTAAATTGGTGGTTTTAACAATTTGCTACTGTGTATCTTAAGTGATAACAAATCATATCCTCTATAAGAGGCCATTTCCAATTCTGCTCATCACTATTCCATTCACACTAGACTAGTCCACATCTATCTCCTTTGCATAGATCCCATATGCGTGGGAAGAGAGTACCATTTCCAGGAACTCCAACTCTTTTCAATCTCACTAGTAACATGCTAAACTTTCTGATACAGCAAATAAAATTTAAAATGTGAACTTATCTTTCTTTGAGGCTCTAAAGATCACTTAATTTTTTTCACTGTATCACTGTCATCACTGTCATCCTGTTGTTCATCGATTTACTCGAGCAGGCTCCAGTAATATCTCCATTCATCCCAGCTCTAAGATTTTAGCAGCCTCTCTTTACTCATTTTTCCCAACAACTGAAGGCTCTTTTCAGGGTCAGAGGAATGAGACCTGTTATTGCTACTGTATTTGGCAGATCGAATATGCCACACGAATCATAACTTAGTTTTTACAGTATTTCACATTTTAAATGATTTGCATGAGCTCCTATACATTTTGGGAAAAGGACAGTAAAAAGTATGTATGTTTACTTAATAGGCAGTTCCTACTACCATCTGCTTATTCAAAGATTCTGAGCATATTTTTTAAATACAAATTCTTTCCATACGTGTATATGTTACTAGTCTCTATAAAATCGCAAAGCTTTCTCTGCATCATGGGCAATGTCTTCACTTTTGCGGGGGTGGGGAGATGGCATCGGATACACCTGGCAATGCTCAGAGGTTACTCCTCGCTCTGCACTCAGGAATTACTCCTGGAGATGCTAGGGAGACCATATGGAATGCCAGGTATCAAACCCAGGTCAGGTACCTACAAGGTAAGCATCACACCTGCTGTACTATGTCTCTAGCCCCATGGTCTTCACTTTTTAAAATCTAATGTTACTATATCAGGAACTATATCACAGTGGCTGATTCAAATCCCAAACAGTTACCCTAAATGTATTCCGATAGATATGAAGGAATAGGGATCTGGGAGGATGAAGTAAAGTTTTCAGGGTACCTTCTTTTAAATAAGAACTGCTTTTCTTTTTCTAAGTCTGATGTGTCCAGATACGAAACAGAAATTTTTGTATTTCATATTATTTGTCCTAAATAAACAGAAAAGACTAAATCATTACATAAACCTCTATTCACTTTGACTTCTCTAAGTCAGGCAACCAAGTGGAGCTTGAAAGGGAAGCCAGCTGTTCTGGTACTCAGAACATCATCCCTAATCAATATTGACTGCTCACAGAGCAGGCAGAAGGCCCATTACTGCCCTCTGTCAATACTGTCTCCTCAAAAATCTTCTACTGAGTTCTCTCGTCTATAGGCCCAAAGATCCCCACACTTGGTATCTGCACTGATAAATTCCAAAGAAGCTTTCGCTTACAAGAGGGCAGCACATGGCTGATAAGGGAATTCAGTGAAGGCAGAAGGATGTCCAACTGCAAGAAAGAAAACCCCTACAGGGTTATCTGTTTGTTTTAGAACTTGGCCTTACAGTCACCATAAGGGCCCATTCCTTTAAGACTGCATTGATCCTGATATAAAATCTGGCCAGCACATATACAAAATTAAGCACTTTAAAACTTCAGGAATAACAAATTTATGAAAATGTCATCCCATAACCACAGAAGCAATTTGCTGCTATGATTAGGATACAGGAAATACAGATCTTACCTTAGTTTTACAGTGATTCACCCAAGTGTGACCTTGGATCTGTTAGCACCTGCTGCCTCCTCCCCAGAATATAAATACTAAGTCTTCCAACCCACCCCTCAGTTGCTTTAAAGAATCGCTGAGAAGGGTAACTGTGGATGTGCGCAATGAGATTTAAGCATGATGTCCTTATTGAAAAGCAGAGATTTCAGGTAATGAAATCTTCCACCTACTTAAATTTTAACATAATCATAAAACAAAAGATCAATGAGGTAAAAAATTTTTAAATTCTATTTGGACAAAATAACAAAAATGTCCACAACTACAATATTACAATAATGAGAAGGTGCAGATGCTACAAACAGAAGGACTTTATGATGTCCATATGTTTCTCGAACCACTCTCCTTGTTAGCTATTTTTCCATAGCTCTATTTAAGAAGAACCTATACCTTCCCTACTGAGCGGGTGTATGTTACAGTATAACATGTTGTAATATTTAAACAAATTTAAAATAGAAGTAATTTAATAAAAAGAAAATGAAAGCTCTATTACTCCAAAATTCACAGATGCAGCTATTAACAAAAATCTGAAATGCGAGACATCATTTAAACTTTGAAACAAGATATCTGGTTAGCTTATTTTATGATTTAAAACCCCTTTAAACCTAAACATATATGATATATGAGACATATAACAAGGAATCTTTCATATACAGTGGCAGTACCTTCACAAAGCAATTCTGTCAGCTATAATAATGATCATAAAACAGCCATAAAAGTCGGAGGCAATATGTAAAATCACCTTTCTCATTTCAGGGCCATCATTAATTGTACAAATAAAAACAATTCAATATCCCAAACACTTCCTAGCCAGAGTGTTTAGTTTGACTTTGCAGTAATACCTGGCCCAATAGGCTGAATTTCAGAAAGAAAAGGGCAGGAAGAATGGTGATTAAAAAAAAAAAACTCAAAATTCCTCCTACCAATTGATACTTATTTGAAAACTCTTAACTTCCATCCACGGAGCTATACATCATCTAAGATTGCCCTTTCTTTGGTAAAAATGATGTGTTCAGTGGAGAATTAGAAAGCATGTCTTCCACATCAGAGGTCAGACTGAGGTGCCCTATTCTCCAGGCACCTGTTTGTGACCAAAACACATGAATACGCTTCTTCTCTACACAAGAAAGGACATGTCCAAGAAAATTCTTCTCTCTGCACATCTGAAAGCCTCGTTCAAACAAAATGGGTGAAAATTCATGACAACAAAGTTTTACAACTGACTACATTATCTGTCCTTTTGGAAATACAATATTCTTATTAAGCATTTTAAACACGAATTTTTTCCAGAAGGCACATTAGTGTCTTGGTGTTTGGATAATTAAATTGGTCCAAACTAGAATAGTGGTTTGAAAGCAAAAAGAGGACTAATTATCTGTGGTAAAAAGCCAATATATTAAACAACATATTTTCAGTCACAGTAATTTCCACAATAAACATCCAAAGTACCAAAGAGTAGTTCAAAAGATTTCCTTTCCAAACATGATATTTTAATTGTCCTCATTTACTAACTGCAAGCATTCTGTGCTGTTATTAATTACAGGATTAAAAAGATTTCTAGAGCATTAAAAAAATAACACCCAGACTTTTTCAAATGTCGAAAGGTTTCTTTTTTAAACAATTTTAATTATTTTTTTCTTTAGTATAGATTCTCTATATACTTACTCCCTCTTGCTTGATTTCAATGCCTGCAAGGTTTAAAAACATCATTGTGTTCCAAAGACCCGTGATTCCCAATTCGTACTTACCCTTTGTAAGAAATCTCTACACACCATGAGTATTTATTTGTATAAGCATTGTTATATACCATGGGGTGGGGGGGGTTAACTCTTTGTTTTCTTTTCTCTTTTTCGAAAGATGTGAACTTCTTAAGCAAGGCATGCCTCATTCCCCATTTCATACATATCCAGAAACACACATAGAAGCACATAAACGAGATATCTGTAGAGAGCCCATTTCTTGCAGATTTCACAAAAACGCTCCAGTTATTGAACCTAAAAGTTTGCTGTAGGAGTTAACCTACCTCCCTGGCAGGGCAAACAAATGTGACAGCTCTTCCTGCAATTTGAACACGGGAGATTCACTAGAGCATTTGCACCCCCCTAGAGCACTGGCCACCCTTGCGACAGTCTCAGAGCCTCCGCGGGTGCCCGGAGACCGGCTAGGTCCCCCTTGAGCACACCGTGGATGCAAAGGCCTCTGACACCAGCGCCTCTTGCTGCAGACAAGTGGGCGACGGCTGCCAAGCCAAACAAACGCAGCCCTCTGGGCGCTCGGGGAACGCCCCCGAACTCTCCGCCCTCACATCCCCACCGTGACACCCTCGGGTGGCGTTAAGTGAACCAGTTTACCTAAATCAGCCTCCGACTCATCACTCTTCCACTGACCTAAGGAACGGCGATATCTCCCAGCCTCCAGGCTCCGGAACTTTTCTCGAAACCCAGTCTCCTGATGTATATAGACTCGGAACTGAAGTCCCCCCCAAGAAACAGACAAGGTCCTCCCCCCCGCACCCCACCACTAAGTATCACTCCCCTCCAGCAACACGTTGGTAGCACAAACTTTTCATTCATAACTCGGCTGCAGCAGAAATTGAGTATGTACGGGAAAGGGGATGGGGGCGGGGAGAGGGGTCTTGCCACGACCCTTGGCCTCGACTGGACCAGAGATGCCACGGTCTGCACCCCGCCCCCCCCCCAAAAAAAAAGATGTCTGGACCCGGAACTTTGACCACCGTTACCTTCAACCCACCCACGTCTGGGTTGCAAAGATGTAAGGCAAGAGGCGTCGGTTCGGGGACTGGGATGCTGAGAACCTTGGGGACCCCGGCGGGGAATTATTCGGCGGCGCAGAGGAGAGACCCCCCCCTTAGCCCGCACTCCGGGGAGGGGGGAGGCTTCTCCCCCACCCCCACCTCCCGCACAGCACCCGCGGGGGGCCGGTCGGGGTGCCACTCACCTCCGCCCGCTCGGGCTGTGGCTGTCGCGCCCCGCTCCGCCCCGCGCCAGCGACCCCCTAACTTCTCCCCCTGCTCCAAACAGCCATATTTCGAGGCGAAGAGAATGGCGAGGCAGAAGCCCACCCGCGGGGGGCCGGGGGAGGTGCCGGGGGGCGCGGGGAGGTGTACGGGGAGTGGAAGTTGGCTCCGCTGGCGGGGACTTACCGGGCGCGGCGGGCGCGGGAGCCGGAGCCGGCGGCGCGGGCGGCGGGCGGGCCGGGTTCGGGGCGCGCAGCGCGGGGTGCGGGACGCGCCGCCGCCGCCGCGGCCGCCGCGCGGGGGGAGCTGGCGGGGGGGCGGCAGCGGGCGGCTGCGAGCTGCGAGCTGCGCCGGTGGCGGCGAGCGGAGGATTTGCTAAAAATAGCAAGTCATGGGGAGGGGGTGCGGGGCGGAGGTGGAAGGAGACGGAGAGGCCGGGCGGGAGCCCGGGCGCGGCGGGGCGGGGCCGCGGGAACGGGAGGCCGGACGTGTGGCGGGAGCGCGACCCCCCGAGGGCCGGGATCGGGGGCCGGAGGGGGGGACGATGATGGGACTGGGCGTGCAGCCAAGACACTGCGGGGACTGAGCCTCGGAGGGTGGCGCGGGGGCGAGCTCGGGGGCTTGGCCCCGCGTTGGTCTTCCAGGGTGCAGGGTCCTGGGGAGCCGCGGACGGCGCCGGGGAATTGTGCAGCGAAACGCACCCGCCTCGACCCGCAAGGTGCCGAACCGGCCGCCCCAGCGCGCTCCTCCCCGGCCCCGCGGGCGCGAGCCACAGAAGCGGCCGCCGCCCGGCCTCGGCGCGCCCGCCCGGCCCGGGAACCCCGCGCGCTCAGGTGCGCGCCCCGCTGAGCCCCGGCCCGCCGCTCCCCGGCCACTTCTCAGCCCGAGACGCCTGCATGGTGGGGCGCCGCCTGGAGTGCACCCCCCCCCACCTCCACCAAATGCACGGGGATCAAAGTATCATCATTCGAGGGAATTTTTAAAGAAAATGCTACCTTTAAAAGGGGGGGGGTGCGGGGGAAGCGGGGAGAACGAGGAACTATGGTTACTGCTATTGGAAACAGCAATTGATTTGTCGTACTTGAAAGCTGAACAGAAACACTCTCAGCTTCTCTAAAGCAGCCCCTATAGAAGAGAGAGTGGGGTCCGAGAACCAGGGGCTGGGATTTTTACTTGGTGCATTTCTATTTATTTTATCAGTGCTCGAACTTCAGCTGTTAACAATAATACTAATAGAATTCCTTAGAATAAGCCTAATATAAGCAAAATCCTGGTGGGGAGAGAGGTACTCCTAAGCAGTCTTACCTAGTGAGAAACATTTTATCGCTTCGAGGCATATTTCCGATACGTACAATTCCACTCTCAAATTAAAGTTAGTGTCTCTACATCATTTATGTTTTCCAACACGTCAGCTAAAGCACAGATGGTTCATCGATTATTGTGGCTGGAAAGAGCAAGAGAGACCTAACCTAGTGCCCTCATTTCCAGAGGAGGGAATCAGAATGCCGAGGAGTTAACATGATTTGTCCAAGGTTTCACCATTAGCAGCAAACTCAGATTAAATCCCAGGGTTAAAATCGAAATGCCAGTGCCACATTGTAAACTCACGATGACTTGGAGAAAGGGATGTTGTGTCTATATTTTAATCTATTTAGTCCAGCAATCATAGTGGAATTCACGCGCATGGTGGGTAGATATAGCCTTCAGCTTATCTCAAACTAGGACCTCACACTGCAAGTCAGGCCAGCTAGCTTAACATGCAAAAGATTACACTTCAGGAGGTATCAGTGCTAGAAGACAAGTGTCTGTCTTCACTAGAGGTGCTGTTAATTACCAAGCTGAATCTTAGTAATGGGCTCTAGATGGTAAAATCAGTTGTATTGATTATATTTTAGAAATATCCTCATTCATCCGTGCTTGCCTCACCCATGGTCGATTATGGTCATCCTCAACATTCCCATTGGGTTATCTGATCACCATCTTTTAGCCTAGTTCTCCCTCTGGGAGAGCCTGACAATCTACGGAGAGTTTTCTACCCCCATGGGAGAGCCTTGCAAACTCTCCTGGTGTACTCATATGCCAAAACCAGTAACAATGGTGGATCTCATTCCCCTGACCCTGAAAGAGCCTCCAATGCGGCGGCACCATTGGAAAGGACATGTAAAGAGAGGCTTCTAAAATCTTAGGACTAGGACGAAATGAGGCATTACTGAGACCCCTCGAAGATCATTGGGATGATGATGATCATGATCATGATGATCATGATACCTGGTCACCATCCACGAGCAACCCTGGGCACAGAGCCAGGAGTTAGCTCCAAGGACAGCTAGGTTGGATGACCTAAAAAACAGAAGAGAAATTCTCTTTCACAAATAGACGCGGTATTAAAAGATGTAAAATCTAGTGACCATTCAGCCTGTACCTTCCAAAACTGGTCTTGTTCACCCCCACCCCCACCCCATCCCAACCCCCCAGCCCTTTTCTGGGTAATGATTGCATTTGCCTACTACTGATTCAAAGGGAAACAATTTTCCCTCCGTTGTCTTTCAAGAACACCGATGTGACCTGTGGTTGCTGAAATTTGACTAGATGTTTTGTAATAAAGGTGTGTGGACAGAATTTGAACTGAAATTTGCTCTCAACTTTCAGAAGAGCAGTTAACCTTCACTTATCTCTACTCATGACATTTAATTTATTTTACAAGCGGGAGCTCTGCATAATACTCTTAGATATTTGAACACTGGTTTTTGAGCCAAGAAAGCATTTGCTGGGTGTTACTGGCGATTCAAATATTTTTAGTTATGGGTTGCATTGTAGCACTGTTTTCCCGTTGTTCATTGATTTGCTCGAGTGGGCACTACTAACGTCTCCATTGTGAGACTTGTTGTTACTGTTTTTGGCATATTGAATACACAACGAGTAGCTTGCCAGGCTCTGCCGTGCGAATGGGATACTCTTGGTAGCTTGTCAGGCTCTCCGAGAGGGATGGAGGAATCAAACCCTAGTCACTTGCGTGCAAGGCAAATGCCCTACCCGCTGTGCTATTGCTCCAGTCCTTAGTTATGGGTTAGTAAAGGAAATCTGGAAACAAACCAAGTGCCTGAGAACAGATGTGTGGCATGGGTATAGAAACTATGGTATATCCACACAATAGAATACTTGGCAGCTATAAAGAAAAAAATGAAGTCAAGAAATTTCTTATACTTGTATGGACATGGAGGGTATCATGCTGGTGAAATGAGCCAGAGGGAGAGGGACAAACATAGAATGACTGTTCTCATTTGTGGGATATTAAATACTATATGTATAATGCCCGAAGACTGTAGACACAAGGGACAGGAGGACTGGTTCATGGGAGAAAGCTTCCCACAAAGGACTTGGAAGAGTGCATTTAGGACAGAGAAGGGACCACTATGACAATGATAGTTGAAAATAATCACTGTGGACACAAACTTGAGTGCTGAAAGAAGGTAAAGTGATAAGCATAATACCATTTCAGTAACAATATTCCCAACCACAGTGCTTAAAAAAATAAGAGAGAGAGAAAGAGTGAAGATAAGTGTCTGCTGTAGAGACAGACTGCTGGGGCAGGTAGGGAGAGGACACTGGCGGCAGGAAATGTGCACTGGTGAAGAGACAGGTGTTGGGACATTGTATAACTGAAACTCAATCCTGAACAACTTTGTAACTGTATATCTCAGGGTGATTCAGTTTTAATAAAAATAAGATTGTTATTTACCTCCACTACTGCTGTTCAAACCATGGGCAGGAGAGGGGAGAGATAGTAAATCTGGTAAAGGGATTCCCTGGCACACAGGAGAACTGGGTTCATCTCCAGCACTGTGGACTCCCCCCTCGCACCCCAGAACTGCCAGGAGTAAGCCCTGAGAACAGCAGCTAGGATCTAAAAAATCCTTTTGATAACAGACTATTATAGAACAATTTTAAATTTACAGAGAAATCAGAAGAATGGTACAAAAAATTTCCCAATAATCCCACATATACACTTTATTTCCCCTGTTTATTTGTCTCTTAAAAGAGTAAGGGACCTTTCTTACAATAAGTGAATTAATATTGACACATTGCTATTCACAGAATTCCATCATTTGTTTAGGCATCCTTTATTTTTATTTAAGGTTCTTTCTCTGTTTGAGGGTTCCATCTAAGATACCACATTATGAAAGCGTTATGTATCTGTGGGCTCCTCTTAGCCAGGACAACTTCGAGACTCTCCATGGCCTAAACAGTTTTGAGGTATTCTAATTGGGTATATTATAGGATGGGATTTGAGTTCTCTCTTATGATCCATGAAACTGGTGTAAAGGGCCTTGGGAGGAAGACCAGAGTGACAAAATGTCCTTTTCAGTGCATCATATCATGAGTACATATTAACAACTTGATTTAATGCTGTAAATATTTACCGCTTCACTGTACATATATATATTCTTCCTCTCTCCGTGTAATATTTTGAAAGGAAGTCACCATGTGCTATACACACTTAAGGGCAAAGTATCCACATCATTTATTTGGAAATCTGCTGGACTTGGTCGTTCCAGTTTTTTTGTTTGGTTGGTTATGATTTGGGAACCACACTAGCAGTACTCAGGGTATACATCTGGTTCTGTGCCAGTGAACACTCCTGGCAATCTTTGAGGGACCTTATGTGGTGCCAGGGATTGAACCCAGGTCAACTACTTGGTCAGCAACTGCTCTACCCGCTCTTCAGGCCCCGGTTTCATCCCTTTTTATCCAGTTTCTTTATAATGCCTTTTAAGACATGCAGGCCACAAGATCTCAAGATGAGAATTCCCCCTAGGAAAATCTAATATTATTATCAATATATTGTGTGTATGTGGAGAAGGGGGCAAAACTCTTGCTAAACCACATTTTAAAAAATTAAAGGGCATAGAGGGGAAGAAAAGTGAGGTGTTTGTGGTTGTAGTGAGTTTCCTTTATAGGGAGCGGTACTGTATAATTTTTGTTATTATTGTTCTTTATCATTGTTGCTAGAGCTACCTCCAGCCATATACTGGCCTGCAGAGCAGGATGAGGACTAGGGGTGAAAGATGGCAGGCAGTGCCCTGAAACAACTTCAGGACATCACAGATGTCAGCAAGGCATCTACTATGCAAGCTATAGCCCCCATCCCTACATATTGCTGTGTTATTTGGGGGAATGTTTGAGACAGAGTCTAAAAGATTATACATATTTCCTCGTTATTATCCAGGATAGCCAATAGAATGTTATCACACATGCCATTTTCAAGCCAAATCTTCAACTTACTTTGCTGAGTTTTTTCCATTTCTCTCTGGCCTCAGTCACTAGATCTTTAATTTCCTGGATGAGAACTACCTCTTCCAGAAGTAGTTTTTCAAATCACTGAGAACCATAATCTGACATTAACTGAATGGTTCCTTGCCACTTTATTGCCTATCTTATTAAGACTGATTACAAAGTCTTTCCTGAGTTCTGAAAGTTGGGTTGCAAAGTGCTGGTCTTGATCAAGTTCTTGATACAGTTCTTGTTAGTGACTACCTTTGTAGGTGCAGTCTTACAGAACTTGGATGTGTTTGAGTATCATGCCTTACAAACATAAATTATGTTTCCCTATGCTCAAAACTTTTTTAAATGAAAATGACACTGTCAATAAAATTAATGAAGCTTTGGCTTGTTGGGACCTCATTTGCAAAGGAGTCTTATAAGACCTTATCTTTATTAATTTAGAATTATTACCTAAAAGGGCCATAGAGATAGAGTAGGCAGTAAGCACTTACCTTGCTCATGGCTGAACCCCGTTCAATCCCCGGCATCACGTATGGTCTCCCAAAACCTGCCAGGAGTGATCCTTGAGTGCAGAGCCAGGAGTAAGCCCTGAGCAGAGTAAGTGTGGCCCCAAATAACTCCCCCTACAAAATGGAGGTGGCCCATCATATCTGGCTCTTTCCTCATATACTATCAAAAATGGAAGAAAAGAACTTTAAGAATAACAGCTAAATTTTCCACAATCTATATATCTGACCTCCAGAAACGGGACTGATGTTTAGGTGTGCCAGTCAGATTTAATACAGAGTTAGAATGATAAAAAGACACCTCAGAGGTCTTCCATTCCTTAATCACTGGTAATGCATTACTCTTTCCTCACCAGAAATACAAGTGTGGGTCTGCACTGCACCTCCAAGCGCTGGAACTGAGCCATGGAACCCCAATGATTGGGCTAATTAGCACTGGGGTGGAGCCCAGAGACCTTGAGCTTCACTGGGAGATGCCCCAAATAAATAAATAGATAAACATATAGAGACACACAGAAAGAAAGTTGGGGGAGGGGCTGGATAGAACAGTGGGTAAGGCATTTGCCTTGCACGCTGCCGACCTGGGTTTGAATCCCAGCATCCCATATGGTCCCCTGAGCACTGCCAGGGGTAATTCCTGAGTGCATGAGCCAGGAGTGACCCCTGTGCATCGCTGGGTGTGACCAAAAAAGCAAAAATAAAAAAAAAAGTTGGGGGAGGTGGAGTTTGGGTCACACTCAGCAGTTCTCAGGGATCACTCCTGCCTGGTGGGGCCTAGGAAACCATGTGAGGTTCTGGGATCCAACCAGAATCAGGTCCTTGCAAGACAGTTGCCTTCCCTGCTGTACTATCTTTCCAGCCCCAGGTAGACTGATCTTTATTTTCCTTTAGTTACACATTGACTCATTTAGGAGCCTTCCACAGTAAAAATCTAACCTGATAAACAATGAAATTATGTTGCATTAAGGGTAAAAAGATTATAGATTTCTTTTTCTCACCTGTTATCATTTAACTGAGATATTTTGTTTGTGGTTAAAGTTAATTTTGTAATACAAACACTATAGTAAAACAAGCATTCTGAAAAAATAAGAAAGATACATTTAAATATATGTGTATAAAATGAAGTTAGTATATGCTAACTCTAATAAGAGAAGAGCATGTATTCAATGTCAGGTCGAGACTCCAGAATTCAGAAATAACCAGGCCTTCAAGGCCATTATCTGCACCCACTGTTCCATTTTCTCATCATATGGCCTTCCTTTAGTTTGCTGTGCAGAAAATTCCTTTGAGTGAATTGTTTGGCCTCTTTATAAGACGGCCAGTTTTTACTGAGATATTTTTTCCTAGAAGTCATTTCATTTTGAAAATTATTTTTTCATGGTTTCTGATAATACTTCCCCTTGAGGTTTAAGTGACTTTTATCCTCAATTAATTTCATCTGTTTCTAGGTCTGCAACAATGGATACTGTATTGTTCATCTTCGGTTCAGAAATTCCCCATTGAAGAGAGAGGTCTATACAGTAATAGAGGTTGTAATGTGACCCATTAAGGATTTCTTTCCCTTGCTAAACTTTGAATGGAAACTAGATGAATATGCTCCCTCTATTTTTAATAATTTCTTTCTTATGCAAAAATGTGTGGGTCACGGGGAGGTTTAATCATAACCCATTGCTCATTTATGAAAACTCTGAACTGCAATTAGTCATATACAAATGTGAAGGGCTCTTATCAAATGCATGTTAGCAGACCATCAAACTACATTTCTGAATTATGAAACAAAGAAAAACCTTTGTTTCTTTATACTTTTTTTGCTAAAAGTAACTCTCTTGGTTCCTTTTGAAATAAAGTATGTGTTCATTGTTATGAACATTTCATATTAAGGTGAGCTATCCCAAATCTATATCTAAAGAGTTTACATTGAAAGAGACGTTTTCAAATCTGTATATGTATCTATGTGTCTGTGTTTTCCATAATATTAGCAGGTAAACTATCATACTTAATGGGAAATCATTTTTCACATAAATCTTTTATGACACTTAAATTGGAGAAAAATTGTAGAACTAAATGCTCTTTGTGGGTTATTTTACAATGTGTTTGAACTAATGATTGCATTTCAGTTCTAATAAAATGTTCTCATTATATGATAGTATAAATTTCATGTTTTCTTTTAAATTTAGGGTGTTTGTCTGCATAATGTTAATTGGCATAGGAGTAGATGTATACTATTTTTAGGATGAATTTTATTTTTTTTGCTTTGTTTTCAGGGGTCACACCCGGCGATGCACAGGGGTTACTCCTGTCTCTGCATTCAGGAATTACCTCTGGCAGTGCTCAGGGAACCATATGGGATACTGGGAATTGAACCCGGGGCGACTGCGTGCAAGGCAAATGCCTACTCACTGTGCCATTGTTCCAGCCCCCTGAATTTTATTCTTTGGACTTGGGGTCAACACTCAGCTATGCTCAGGGCTTACTACTGGATCTGTGCTCAACAATTACTCCTGGCAGGACCTGGAGGACCATGTGCAGAGCCAGGGATAGAACCAGGGATGGCCTTGTGCAAGGCAAGTGTCCTACCTGCTGAACTATCCTCCCAAACTAGGATCCACTTATTTTTTTTATAACATTTTAATGTTATTGAGATAACATAGTTATAATGGTTTTAATGTTAATGCTTTTGATTTACAAAGTCTATGCATCTCCAATGCTATTCAAGTGTCAAAAACTTGCACTACTGTTTTTTTAATTACCATTCACATTTAATTGTTCCCATTTCTTCACCTTTCCCCCAACTCCCACCCTACAACAATTAGTAACTTTAGTTCTGTTGTCAGAGCCCAAGGGTTTATTTTTATTTGACACTGTCCATTACCTTACCTTAGTTCTTTATGTACCACATATGCATGAAGTCATCAAGCATTTGTCCTTCTTCTGTGACTTATTTCTCATAACATAGTAACCTCAAGTTCCATCCAAGTTACAACAAAACTAAGATTTCACCATTTTTTCAGCTGAACAGTATTTCATTGTGTACATATAATACAATTCCTTTATCCATTCATCTGTCATTGGGTTGTTTCCAAATGGTTGGTTATTAGACTAGTACTACAGTGAGTGTAGATATGCAACACCTTTTCAAATTAATGTCTCTATGCTCTTATGGTGGATGCCAGGGAGTGAAATCACTAAGTCATGAGGGAGTTCACATTTTTTAAAGATTTTAGAAGACTGTACCCTTATGGAAAACAGAATCAGTACCAGATGATATCCCCCATCTGTGAATTGGGGTCTCTTTATCATAACATCCCCATCAACACCAGTTATTTCTAGACTTTTAATATGGTTCATTCTCACTGATGTGAGATACTGTCTCATTATTTTGGGCTTATTTCCCTAGTCTTCAGTGATGATGATATATTTTTGTATGCTTGTTTTGTATGGTCATTAGGATGCCTTTTTAAAAATGTCTGTGCAGTCCATGCAGAAGATAAGGTTCCTAAATGATTATGGAAAATGTAAATAATAGTAGTTTAAGTGGATTGAAATGTTAATTTTTACACATTTTACAAAGTCTAGAGACAGAAGTTGCTAGTATTGGTTCAATTGTTCAAAGAGAGACAATCTTTTGTGATTTTTTTTGTGATTTTTTAAGGGTGTTTCCTCACTTTAACAAAATGGCTGTTGTAGCTCAAATTCTAAAATATAGAAGACAAGGGTAAGGGTGAGGAAAAATATATTTTGGATACATATGTATCGAGGAAAATAAACTTTCCCATAATTTCCAAACATACTTCTGCTTAGTTTTAACTTCCTACATCTGTGTAATATCATCAATCCTGCCAACAAGGCAGGTGGAAGTAGCCAATTTCATTTCAATTTTTAAATTTATTTTTCCAATATCAATTCTAGAACAGTTAGATAAAGAGAGTCTGAGTGGGTGAATAAGCCAACCTATAATATTTGTCATAGTGCTCCAATATTGATATTAGATCTCTCAGAAAATTTTCATTGATCAATGTTTTTTTTTAAAAATGTACTTTATTAAAGAATTTCACAGTTTCAACAGTTTATTATCCTAGCTTTGATGATCACATTTCTCCAGCTCAGTTTTTACAAATGAGCAAAATCTAGACACTTTAAGTAATCTGTCCAAGTCTACAATCAGGTAATTATTATTCCAGAACCAAATCTCTGTCTAATATAACATGTACCTTTTATTGCAGCATCTTCTTCCCTGTGTAATTCTGCTCACTCTGCCTTTTCTATTTACGTACTGAAAAAAAAGTAATAAAAATTAAAAACTAGAAATGTAAACCTGTCATTCCTATATTCCTTATTTCTTTCTTTAGAATCAAAATTCCAAATTTATATATGGTAAAAAAAAATGTATATTTGTTTATTTCTGTCCCATTCTAAATCTTCTGCTTTTAGCTTTGCAGTTATTATTTCTGAACATTAAGAATATTGAATGCACTTTTCTTCACGAAAGATAATTGCAGTTGCCTCAGAAGGAGTCATTCTCTTCTCCCTTGTAGTTGCTTAGGATGGCAGATACATCATAAAATAATCTTAAGAAATTCACATTTGTAAAAAGATTAATTTGGGAGTAATTATTAATAGAAATTTTTGTTATAAAATAATTTTGATCATTGTAATTTATAATCATTTTCAGCTAGCATAATTGAAAAATGTGTAGGAAGAAGTGTTTAAAATGTTTAGTCTCTAGATTTTATTATTTAATGAGTTCTACTTATGATTTCTAAATCCCCAATTTTTTATTTCATGCAATTCAGTAATGTAGAAAGCATTAAGTAAATTAATTACCATTATCTGTTTCTTTTCATAATTTATGATAATGTGGATTTATGTTTGAAAAATATGTATAATTTATTCTACACAAAAAAGAATTACAATAGCTTTTAAATTATTTGTATATTATTATATGAAAATTCATTTATTTTATTTTATTTTATTTTTTTACTTTGCTTTTTGGGTAACACCTGGCGTTCAACAGGGGTTACTCCTGGCTCATGCACTCAGGAATTACTCCTGGCAGTGCTCGGGGGACCATATGAGATGCTGGGAATCAAACCTGGGTCAGCCGCATGCAAGGCAAACACCCTACCTGCTGTGCTATTGCTCCAGCCCCTATTTTATAAAAATTCTTAAAAGAGAAAATACCAAGAGCAAGACAGATAGCCCAAGTGGTAGAGCATGTACCTAGCATGTGTGAGAACCTGAGTTTCATCCCTGGAACTGCCCAGCCTTCCAGGTGCCACCAGGTATATCCCTGATAGACCCTAAGTTATATCCCCATTGGACCCAAGCAGCGCTGCATTGTTGGATCCTAGTACAGATCAGGCCCCCACAGCAGGGTTGAACATTATCAAGCATAGCCCTGGACCCCCACAAATATAATAGAGTAATAATAATAAGAGGAAAACAAGGAGATTTTATAACTAATTTTTTCTAAATTATCACATTGCCCTGAACCTAGTATAAAGGTATATGCCCAAGATAGTGAACCTTTCTAACAGTGAATTTGATGATATGACACATATATTTGCTTTTTTAAAAAAGTGTTATTCATTACGCTTTCCCAAGATCTCATAAAAGGCTTATTGCTCACCAAATTAGGGTGTTTTTTTTTCCTCTCTTTTGGTGTTTGGACCCCACCTGGCACAGGATCTAATAGAACGTCATCCAGCTCCGTGCTTGGGATCAGTCCTGGTTGGACTCAGAGGATTACATGTCAGATATTGAACCAGGTCAGCTGTGTGCAAGGTCACGAGCCTTACCTTCTATATGTTGCTCTAGCCCACTGCTTCCCATGATGTGTCCATACCAGGGCCTACACACCACACAGAGTAGCTATCTTTGAAGGGTATTCTTTAGCTATAGAAGCCATGCCGGACACAGGAACCATCTTTAACAATTTTTGCCTCAAAGTTGAAGTTATGTATCACGGCTTGGAAACTGGCCTCTCATGCTGGAGGAAAAGGCAGCTCAGATAGAGAAGAGAACACCAGGTAAAAGTGTGGTTGGAGGACTCGCTTGCGATGGGAGATGTGCGCTGAAAGTAGACTATAGATCAAACACGATGGCCACTCAATATTTCTATTGTAAACCACAACATCCAAAAAGAGAGAGAACAAAAGGGAATGGGCTGCCAAAGAGGTGGGGTGGGGTGAGGGAAATGGGATGGCGGGTGGGAGGGATATTGGGATCATCGGTGGTGGAGAATGAGCACTGGTGGAGGGATGGGTACTCAAACATTGTATGACTGAAACACAAGCACGAAAGTTTGTAAGTCTATAACTGTACCTCACAGTCGTTCGCTAATAAAAAAAAATTTTAAGTTGGAGTTTATATATATATATTATTATTATCTATATATAATATATATGCACTGTCGCACTGTTGTTCTGTTGTTTATCGATTTGCTCGAGTGAGCACCAATAACATCTCCATTGTGAGACTTGTTGTTACTGTTTTTGGCATCTCGAATATGCCATAGGTAGCTTGCCAGATTCTAATTTCTTCAGTCTCCTTGGTCCTGATTGTGGTCTTTTTGAATTAAAATATTATGTCTTACATGCTCTTTCCTGCTTGTGGTATCAACTGCTAGGATTATCTCTGATAGCACAGCAGATAAGGCATTTGTCTTGCACACAGCCAACCCGGGTTCAATTCCTCCGTCACTCTTGGACAGCCCGGCAATCTGTCACTGTCACTGTCACTGTCATCCTGTTGCTCATCGATTTGTTCGAGCAGGCACCAGTAACGTCTCTCATTGAGAGACTTATTGTTACTGTTTTTGGCATATCCAATATGCACAGGTAGCTTGCCAGGCTCTGCCGTGCAGGCTCCATACTCTTGGTAGCTTGCCGGGCTCTCTGAGAGGGGCGGAGGAATCGAACTCGGGTCAGCCACGTGAAAGGCGAACGCCCAACTGCCCGGCAAGCTACCGAGAGTGTTTTGTCCACACGGCATAGCCTGGCAAGCTCCTTGTGGCGTATTCAATATGCCAAAAACAGTAACAACAAGTCTCACAGTGGAGATGTTACTGGTGCCTGCTCGAGCAAATCGATGAGCAATGTGATACAGTGATACAGTGATGGATTTTCAAGGGGTACATATATATGTATGTATAGATATGTAAATACATATATTATATATATATATCAGCTTACCTAGGAAAAGCAATTACTCAGTCAATCATGGCTTCAGCATGGTAGAAAGCATAATATTCTCACAGAGAACAACCTTAAGCAGTATTGATAATATGATTTTAATATTAGTTATTAACTATTTCCTATACAGACACTAGGCTAGGTTCTAGTACATAGCACCCACTTAGTTATAATGATCCTATTTAATTTTTACAACAACACTACAATTTGGGTAGTAATAATTATTACCATTGAGGAAGAGGAAATTGAAATGGAGCAAAGTTAATTAATGTTAAAATCCCATAGCTAACAAGTGAATATTGGAGCCTACATTCAAACACGGGAGGTCTGACTCCAGGGTCCAGCTCCTAACCAGTGTGCTGAAGTAGCACACAAAATCTTGTTCCACTGTTTACTGAATGCAGAATGCAGAAGACAAAAGATGCAATATTGAGAAATATGAGATAAACAAAGGGAGCTCATAAGACTTTAGCACAAAGTCAGCAAGTCCTGGTAATAACACATATTCAATAAACTTGATTACTTGCAAAAGCAATCCATGCACCCCTTGCAAAATCCATAGTAGCATGAAAAGATATAATCCTAGCAGTTGGTACCACAAGCAGGAAAGAGCATGTAAGACATAGTATTTTAATTCAACAAGACCAACAATCAGGACCAAGGAGACCCAAGAAATTAATATATGGATCCCTGACCTTTTGGTCTAGTGGACTCCCTCTCCCTGGTTAAAAGGGATGTGTGGTGACTACTCAATTCAAAATAATTATTTCTTTATTTGTTGGCATCTACATTATCAGCATCTATATCCTTGTTATCTTAATTTAGTAATAGTTGTGTCAGTTAGACACATTTCTGACTTAGTTTTAAGTGCTAACATTTTATCAAATCTTCAACTTAGTAAATGTTGTTCCTGTCTGCAATAACCTCCAGGGAGAATTCTTCTACCTTGCCACACCTGTCATTGTTATCAAAGAAGCATTCAGTTGGATTTCATAATAGACTGCATTTTGCTTTACATACATTATCTCTGTCGATACATATAATAACCTGGTTAAAAATATGCAGAGATAGCATTCATCTTCTGTATCTGAGGCTTATAGTTTAAGTAACATGGGTAAGGTAAAGGTCTAGAAAGTGGTGACTCTGGATGACTCTCCAGTAGTTTTTATTTTAGGACATGTGTAATTACTTCCTTTATCCTCCCTATATCACTCTAGAATGAATGAAGAGAAATATGGAGTGCATAGAATTAAGGTCTAGGTCTACACAGTTACAGAAAAGGTATGCACATTTTGTCAAAAAGTTTACCTTCCAATCAACAAACTACTCATCTTTTTCTCTTTGCCCCATCTTTTATTATGTCTCATGGACATCAGATTACAAAAGATTTTATATTATGTCCTAGTGAAAATAAATCTCCATGAATAGTCTCACAGAGAAGATGACAATTTTGCTGCTATTTCTGTGGAATTATTTATTAGATATGACTTAAGTGTGGACAAATAACTGCTGTTTTCTGTACTCTTCCTTTATTAATGTTTACCCAGTCCTCTCCCTTAATCCCAGTTGCTTCTTCCTCTTCTTTCTCTAGATCACCAACATAAGAGTGCTTATGTACTTAGAACTCATCACATATACTTAGAACTCAACACATCACATCAACTGATACATTAACAAACAGATAAAATTAACTAAAAATAAAGCTAGAGTTTGAACACAAATAACTCTTCAAGGTACACTACTTAGCTCGAATCAAAAAATAGATAACTGAACACTGATCAATATATGAACACAGTATTGACAGAGCACACTAATTCTGACCATCCATTTTGAGCTCCAAAGATATCTATTCTTTTTATGCTATCTCTTCATCTTTTATATAATTGGTAATGAGTAACCAAGTTTAACTGAGTCACATTTTTAGTTTAATTTCAATGTCATTTCACTTTTGTAGTAATCGGGTTACTGTCCTAGTTTAAAATGAATATTCTTCCATTCCCTCCAGACTTACTACCTTCTCAGTCTGGCCTTGTGCCCAGAAGACAGGCTTCTGAAAGCTTCATCAGCTTCATCCCTTTGCTCCCTTTTTTATTCTGTCTGTCTGTCATGTGTGTGTATATATATAAATATATATATGCACACACATATATACATATATATATATTGGCTAGAGTGATAGCACGGTGGGTATGGCATTTGCCTTGCATGTGGCTGACCTGGGTTCTATTCCTCCATCCCTCTCAGAGAGCCCAGCAAGCTACCGAGAGTATATATATGATTATATATACATATATATACTTAAAAAGATACACAGATATATTTGCAGTAAGTCCATCTAACACAGAGCTATATTTGCCTTTGGGCTCCTGGTTGGGTACACCAGTGGAAAATGAGAAATGGGAAAGAGAAAGAGAAAGAGAAAGAGAGAAAGAGACAGACAGACACAGACGGACAGAAAGAAAAATTACATCATATTTCATACTACCACTCCAGCTCTGGCTGCTGGTCTATTTGTTGTATAGGAGTAACTGTTCTCTTCTTCAGCCTGCAGCTCCCACAGACACAGCTTTTATGGGCTTCTGCTAAATTGACTTTTATGGGCTTCTGCTAAATTGTTCTCACCCCTCAGTACCTGCAGTCAAGGGACAGTGAAACCTCCACTCCATTGCTGGGCCCTCGGTACTCCTGTTACTTGGCTTCTCTATCACTGCCCACACGTTAATATGAAGTACTCAAATCATCTCTACCCCTTTGATGAAGCAATCTGTTTCCCTGGGTGGACTGTAATATATGCTATAATTCACCTATTCCCAAACCAAAATTTTCGGTCTCTCAACCACAAAATGCTCTGACTGCACCTCCCATATAGCTCTAGCACCATCACAAGAGTAAGAGTGGATAATTGTTTTAAAGCATAGCATGGAACTCACCAAAACTAGAATTGAAAATACTAGAACGGAAAATTTTTTTCAACACTGGATTTTACCTTAACCACTGTGAAAAGAATCTCTCTTCGTCTTTCTCTCTCTCCCTTCTCTCCCTTTTTTCTGTCTGTCATGTGTTGCTATATATATGTATATATGTATATATATATGATATACATATATATATTTAAAAGATACACAGATATACTTGCAGTGGGTCCATTTAACAGAGTAATATTGTCAGGACAAGTAGCAAGTTGCATGAGAACTTATCCCCCATATAAAATACATGAATTATGGAAACTAAATGTTTTGAGGTATTTGTTACAAGGGAAAAACATTATTTGCATTATAGTATATTCTTAACTACAATAACTAAAGAAAATAATATTTTTTCAGTCTTCCTTTGGTGTTCAGTACTCCCAACCACACAAGTTTTGATAGAATATAAGGTCTAACATGATAAGATCATAAGAGAATTGGAAGAACAGGTGAAACAAATTTCAGCTTTGAAGATAGTTACCAAATTTAATGGGAAATTAAAATGTTGTTCATAGAAAAACATGCTTGCCAAACTATGTTAAATGCAGCACCATTTACAAGATTCAAGATCTAGAGGCAGCCCAAATGTCCAACGACACTTGAGAGGATACAGATGATGTAGCATATACATACAATGAAATACTACTCACTTACAAGAAAAGATGAAACCAAGTCTTTCACTACAACGTGGATGGAGCTAAAGGGTTCATTCGAAGTAAATTAATCCAGAGAAAGAAGAGAAAACACTAGATTATGTTTGGCATAACTGGTCTATAAAGAAAGGAATCAAGACATTCAAGAGTATCCAACAATAGGAAGCCCTTGAACTTGGACTACAAACTGAGGTTTCCCAAGCTTCCTGGAGAAGAGGCACTGTAGCACTGTTGTCCTGTTGTTCATCGACTTGCTCGAGTGGGCACCAGTAATGTCTCCATTGTGAGACTTCTTGTTACTGTTTTTGGCATATTGAATATGCCACGGGTAGCTTGCCAGGCTCTGCTGTGTGGGCTTGATACTCTCAGTAGCTTGCCAGACTCTCAGAGAGGGACAGAGGAATCGAACCCAGGTCAGCCTCATGCAAGACAAACGCCCTACCCACTGTGCTATCACTCCAGACCTTGCTCAAGGATGACACGCAAACTGGAGAAGAGGAGTAGGAGTAAAAGGATGAAAAGAGGTGAACTAAAGTGACAGCATGGAAGGCACTTTGGTGAAGATGTTGGTAGTGGTGCCTCAACTGTATAGATAATAACAGGTCTACACTATAACCATGTTATGATTATTATAACCATGTTACCTCAGAATTTTTAGAAACTTAATATGCTTTGTGCTTTTCCCATGTGGTTGTCTCATTAGCATGATGATTCATATCAAAACTTCCAGGCTGAAACAAGGCTTTTTGTTGGTGGTGGGTGGATGGGGGGCGGAAATCAATAGAAAAGGTCTATGATTGCAAGATAATCCATAACTAAAAGGGGACAAGATGATTGAAAACTGGTCCCCTAATTCAAGAAGAACAATTTTACATCTGTAGTTTTGAAATGCATGTTTTTTTATTTTTAATTTCTTGTAATTTATTTTTAACATTAACAACAGCATAATACTTCTATGGATGCATATATATACATATAGCTCAAAGAAATTGACTCTGTCTGAATAAGTTTAGTTTTATAAGTCCATAATTCCATCTATAACCTCTTCTACTTTTCTGAAAATGAAAATTCAATGTTTTGTTCTTAAAAAAATGTTCTTTTTACAGTTGAAAGTCCTTGAAAAATAGAATTCAGCAACTATATTTAATAGAGTATCTGTAACCCTCATTACAACTGCATGCTTCAGTGCTTTTAAAAGGCATCTTAATGTTTTATATATTTCTTAAATATGCATCCTCTCCTCACCACTACTGCCCTGTGCATTGCTCAGACTTATTCACTCAAGAACAATATGCGTCCAATTATTTTTAAAATGTCACTTCTTAGCCTAACAAAGACTTGAGTAAAATATATGACAGATAAATTAATATTAAGGAAAATCTTCATGCGGAAAATATTTTTTCTGTTTGTTTTCCTCAAAATCTTTAAAAATTTGGAGGAACATTCTCCCAAAAAGATTGGAAAATTTTAGAAGAATTAGTCTATACTCAGAAATGCCGGGACTACAGCAATAGTACAGCGGGTAGGATAAATACCAGGTTTAATCCCTGGCATCGCTTTATGGTCCCATGAGCCTGCCAGGAGTGATCCCTGAGTACAGAATCAGGAGGAAGCACACTGGGTGTGACCCCCAAACCAACCAAACAAAAATAATTCCACTGAAATTTTAATGTACTCCACATTGAATTATAAGAAATTATTTTTTCTTATTTCAGTATAATTAAATTGCAAACATAGTCAACATATGCTACAACAAATTATTTTAGAGACTAATTTCTGTTACTTCATGAGAATGACTTTTTGTAATTTTATTTAAGTTTCATTAAGATAAAGTTTAATTGCCTAAAAATGCTTTTATTTTGATTTTGAAGTTGAACAGTAAATTGAAGAAATGTTTTTATATCTTAACTGCTCCTAAGACTTCATTTAAATTATAATAAAGATTTTATGCATAGATTCATGAAAACAAAAAAGATTGGAAAGAACATGACAACTGCACACTTTCAGATACTAGAAAAAAGTTTGGATGGGTGACACTTGGTATAGAAGTTAAGGGAAAGCTAAAATCCCAAATCATTCAACTAACAATTAAAAAAATAGAATAATAGATATATCTAAAAGTGAAGATGACTGAGCTAGATCATATTACAAGTAAGTTGTTTGCCTTGCACACAAGTGATCTGGGTTTGATCCCAGCATTGCATATGGTCCCTGAAACACCATCCAAATTGATCCCTGAGCACAAAGGCAGGAGTAAGCCCTGAGCACCACTGGTGTGGCCAAAAAGGAATAAGATGGAGGTGGCTGGTGGATATGGTATGAAATAGAGCAGAGTTTGATTTAATAGTGAACGGGAAGAAAATTGAGGATAGTTTATCAATATGTTGCAGTGGTAAACAGACGCAATATTAGACTGATTCAGGTTCAAGTCTCTTGCACTACCAGTTGATGACCAGACTTTAGGAACTGATTTAATATGCCACGAATGAACTATTCTAGAAGGCTTATAATGTGACGGCTGTATCTCCCTAAACATTAAGGGTGTTTCTTTTTTCAAACAGTTTGGATGTTTGAAAAAAGAAATAGTGCTACAACAAATTATTTTAGAGACTGAGAAGAAGGGATAAGGAATTGAAAATAAAGAGCATAATAAAAACCAGGTTTGTGTGCATATGGGCCCTAATAAAGAATTTAAGATTCCATCTTTCTCTTCTTTGTGCAGTGAAGTTTGTCCTGTTTACTTGTAATGGCTTTCAGTTGCCTTCATACTTCAGAAATTCTGATATGTTCTTGTAACCTGTTGTGTGTGTGAAATTGCAGGGAAGACAAACATAAGACAGGGAATGGTACCTGCCATAGACTTAAACTGTCTTTTGGTGAGGTGCCTGGTGGGAGAAAGCCAGCACACCTGAGGAGAAAAAAGTAGCTGAAGGAAAGAAGCTCAGAAATACGTGTGAGAGAACACTCTCGAACTAAAATAGTCTAGAGAGAAGCAATGCAAAAAAAAAGTACAGGTCACAACTGGAAAACAGACTGAGATGGATAGGAGTGTGGGAAGCTGAACTCTTGTCCAACCACAGTGGAGAAGGGAATACAGCAAATTTGGACATAGGCGAGAGTTATGGTGCAGTCTCAACAAGAATTGGCTGAGCCCACAGAATGCTCAGAAGCCTACCTGCTCCAGCAAGTAGTCCTGCACTGAAGGGAGGATAAAAATGGAGGATCATCCATCTTTATCCTTAGTTCAAAGTTGTGACTTTGGGTAAGGAGGCTCTTTTCTGTGACTTCTTCCCAGAAGCTGAGTAAATAAATTTCTCAGTTCTGAACAGGAGATTTGGATGTCACAGTACCGTATCCATAGTAGTGTAGACTTCTGGTAGATGAAAAACCATTAAAATAGAACATGTACTAGTTTATACCCAATTACCCAATAATGCATATTTATACAGCAGAATAGGAGCTTGGAAATAATTATATTAACATGAATAAGTTATAGGATGATAAAGATGTGAATAAAGATTGTAAAAATATCAAAATTTTCTTGGCATTGTATATTGTTCCTTATTCAAATTATGACCAAATAAAAATAATGCATTTTCCTTGTGCATTATAGTCCTTATTCAAACTTGGGGGGAAATATATAGTGATTTGAAAACTTTTCTTTTCAGTGCTCTGTCTCTATCTCTCCAGTTTGTGGAGAGACACACATACACACACTTAAAACACACATACTCACAAACCCTATTTTGTTGAAAAAATATTGGGTAAGCATTTTGGCATGAATGGTTGGTCACCTATAAAACAAATTTGAGTGCAGTAGAAGGTTGCTAAATTACTTTGTGGGAAAAATACATTTGGATAAATGTAAGGAGGGGTTTTGTTTTGTAGAGGGTGGAAGGAAATCAAACATAAAACCAATTGAATTGTTTGGGTCCCAGGGAGGTTTCTGAGAGGTAGAGCAGAGGATGGAGGAAGATATGCTATGTCTGGCCTCTTTGTTGTCCCTCTAACATGTCAGATACAGCATTACTCAACCCTTTCACTTGCTCTTCCCTCTATAACATCCCTCCTCTCCCAAACACATGCACCAAATAACTATCTTGTGTCACCAATAACTAAAATAAAACAAATATTTTGTCAAAACCATCAAATTAAAAATAGTCCCTCCCTATTCTATAATTCCTTATCTCCTTTCCCTTCTTATATCTACAAAACATCTCCATTCGATTCTCCATTTCTACTTTCTTGAGTACATTCAACTTCCCATGACTGTTCTCCACTTTAGATAGCAGTTACAAGTCCTGGCTGGTAACTGAGTCTCAGACCAATGGGCACACTTGGAGGTTCCAAAACCCCTCCTCAGATGTTAGCTGCCATTTGTAAATCCAGATTATGACCTACACTTCTGATTTGCTAGCAATCAGAAATATCCAAGACACTTCCTTGGATTTCAATTAATTTATTGGATCAGATCACAGAATTTTCAAGCAGTTACTCTCTCAGTAGAGTAATGATGATGAAATCTTCTTAAGAGATTACAAGGAGGAAGCTTTAGAGAACTTGATGGTTGGCTTATATATGTAAAGATCTGAGGGAGAAAAGTGGGCCAGGAAAAACTCCATCTTTTCTCCATGTCCTTCCCAATGCATTTCTTCTATAGGGCTATTGACTTACATCATTTAATAACCTTTACAGTAACTCAGTAATCTAATAGTGAGTACATGGATGACTAAGCACTTAACTTATGGAATCTGATGCTGTTTCAGAATACTGGTGCCATGGTCAAGTTGAATTCTTCAATGTACTCTTGGTAACACCCATGCTCAATGAATAGTGGACTTCAAGGCATATCAATAAAATAGGCATGCAATAAAATTGTTAGATAGGGGCTGGAGCTATATTACTGCAGTTAGAGTGTTTGCCTCGCATGCGGTCAACCTGGGTTCCCATATGGTTCCCAGCATCCCATATGGTTCCCCAAGCACTGCCAGGAGTAATTCCTGAGTGTAGAGCCCTGTGCATTCCCAGATGTGACCCAAAAAAGAAAAAATTGTTAGGTGGATTTAAGAGATTACATTGAGTATTTGAGAATGGTAATATCTTTATTTGAGAATGCTAATATCTTTATCTTTTTCTGTTTGATTTGTTTTTAGAATCATACCCAGCAATGCTTAGGGGTTACTCCTGGCTTTGCAATTAACAACTACTCCTGGCAGTGCTCAGGGGATCAAATGGGATGCTGGGGATCAAATCTTCCTCAGCCTGTGCAAGGCAAGTCCCCTACTGCTGTACTATCTCTCCAGCCCTGAGAACACTAATATCTTTATCTAAAATTTTATTTTAAGGATTATATTATGCCTCAGTGAAGGCATATTGATACCTCTGATTGATTCTCTACAATTAGGAGAGTTTCAATTTTATTGGTGAGGGGCCTTCACAATGCTCAATAATACCCAGCCCAGTGGCAAAAAACTGATGGTTTTGGTGTTCAGGTTAGCAGTGCTCATACACTGCCACACCCAGGGTGCGAGCATACAGTGTCTGGATTGAATTTGGAGTTTCATGCATTCATTATCCATGTGCTCCAGTCCTTTGAACTATCCTTGTGGTGAATGATGATGTTTTTCTGAATTTCAAGACATTCAGTTTTGCTGAATCACAGGTGACCTACTGATCATGATGTTACTCCAAGTGTGGAGGAGGTAATATAAGAGATGTTTGTGGTCCAACCCACCAAATCCCAATCCCTCTCTTACAATTTACACCTTGTGTAAACAGAATTATATATAAGGTTTCTAACAGAATGGAATAATTTGAAGAAGGTAGAATGAAAAACCAAGTGGGTAGCTGAGAGAAAAAAAAAAACTGGAAGTCATAATTTGCCTTTCATAAAATCACACAAGTGAGAAATTCAGCTAAAAATGGAAAATCTAAAGCAACCAGAAAAAAATATGTCATTATGAACCCAATCTTTGTTTTCTTTTTGGTCTTTTGTGAAAAAGTTTTCCAGTTCCTGTGATTTTATCACCCAAAAGGGACCATCCCCATGGGTAAAACACCCTAGGACACACCTGCTCTTTCATCCCCATCAATCAGCAACACTGAGTGAGTGCCGAAGGATGTGTTTCTAAGACTGAGATGATACTATCCTTACTCTCTTTAATTTTTCTGGTTGGAATGAGGAACACTGGAAATGCAAAGATACCTCTTAAATTCACACCCCACTAAAGCTGAATTTGCAATTATTTCAGAAGAAGGCCAACCAGACTAATGTTTATACTATCTCTAAAGAATGTCTTTTCTGTTAACTAAAAGAATTTACCAAAAAAATTTCATCTAAATGGTTTCAACTATTTCCGGCCACCAATTTTAAGTACCTTTAGCATTTAAAAACACTCATTTGCACATAGCTCATTGTTAGGCTATTTAGGAATAATTGTTATCTCTTTGCTAAGAGAGTTGGCAAAGGACATGCAAACCAATTTTTTCTCAGATCTAGTTGTGGTAACTTCCTGAAAATTGGGGTAGGAGGAGAATTAATAATTTAAAGTATATTTCCTAGAATTCACAAATTTAGCAGAGTTTTTCTTTCATTAAACATGAATTCAAGTTCTTTATACTTATAATATTTTAAAGCATCTTTTTAACTAATTGATATGGTATTGCAATGTACACAAGTATTGTACAAGTAGAAAAAAAACTTTTTAAAGCAAGGGGCAGGGGCTAGAGAGATAGCACAGTGGGTAGGGCATTTGCCTTGCATGCAGCCAAACCCGGGTTCGATTCCCAGCATCCCATATGGTCCCTCGAGCACCGCCAGGATGCATGAGCCAGGAGTAATCCCTGTGCAACACCAGGTGTGACCCAAAAAAGCAAAAAAATTAAATAAATAAACAAATAAATATATAAAAAAACAAGGGGCAGGTTAGAAAAAAAGGAAAATAATAAAATGAAGCTGTATTAGTGCAAACTTAATTTTCAGTGACATAAAGGTAGATACACAAAGAATCATCTGAAAGGGGTAAAAGATAGCGAGAAGACAATTCTCATCCAGAGTTTCATTAGAGCAGAAACTTAAGCTTTAATGTCCTAAAGCATCCATGCTATTTTATGGATTAACCATGGCTCATTGAGTTATCTCCCTTCTATATTTTTATGATAGATATTTGAAAAACTAGTCGTGAAAATAATATGCAGTAATATTTAGTTCTCTCATATAACCCTGGTTGAGAAGGGCATATGTATTTGCACAGAATGCAAGAAGCAAACTTAAAAAAATAAAAGGATAAAAAACTATATTTGAAACTTTCAAATATTTGGCTGTTTAAATCAGGAGGGAAAGTTGTTATAGATGCACAAAATTCCTTGAGGAGATGGAAGCATTTAGTTAAAGATATGAGGAAAGACACTTCCCTCACAACTTAGAAACAAAGGAAATGAGATAAATGCCCGTAAGTTTTAAGTGCATGGCAAAAATGTGAAGAAATTCCCACAGGTTCACCTTTACTTTCTCTGTGCTCCACAAGTAGTTTTGTATAATTCTACTTCTTTCCCCATGCTATTATGACTGTCATTTATAAAACGAAGCCATTAGAATACAACAGTGCTGGGGATGACTTTGTCTCTATTTAAACAAGTAATCTAACTTCCAGTTGGTATTTGAGTTAACATCAGTTAATAACCATTTTCTGAAGCATTCTATTCAATTTACATCTCTCGCCTCCTAGAAGAAAGAATGTTAGTGGTGAGGAAAGCTGTCAAGTCCCTGATTACTGCCTACAAATGTTATCACTTGCTACTGTTCAACAATGTTCTGATGAAAATATTACTACTAATGGAACAACATACATATGTTCTTAGGATAGAAATAGTATCACTACATTCTGTTTGCTTACAAGTAAAGTAAATTAACATTGAACTGAGGTGAAGAGTAATTCCTTGAGCAAAGTTTTATTCCTTGATAAAATCTTTGTTCTGGAAATACATATTTCATATTTGATTACAAGAGGTTTCAGACTTTCCAAAATAATCTCTTCCCACAGTAGGTATTTTCACAGAATGAAAGCGGTTAATGCAGTTGCTGAGATCCAGTTTCATATTCCTAGAGAAACACATTGAGTGTTTTGTCATAAGATTCCCCAAAAAGACTGACAAAAGACAAAATCAAAACGTAAAAACCACCCCAAATCAAGCTACAAACCAATTTCACACACCAGCTACCTCTCCATTTCTAAAGTCATGTACAACATCTTCAACCATAATGACAGCACTGTACACTTACCAGTAAAGGACTTTCAGACTGTAGTGTATCAAAAACTAAAGGAGAGGCATATTTTTTTAACTTTAAGATTTTTAAGAATTTAAAAGTTAAAACAATGGGAAATGTATAACATTTACCAAGTCTTAGAGTTTTTGAGTCAATGGGGCCAGAGAGAGAGTACAAGGGTCAAGTTGCATACCTTACATCCTGCCAACCCTGGTTCAAATCTTGACACCACATAGTTCCCCAATAGTCACTAGGTGATCACCTCTGAGCACAGACCCAGGAATAGAGCCGACCCTGAGCACCATTGAGAGTGAGACCCTAAAATGAAACAAAAAAAATTATTAAATGTTTAAAAATTGAAGTCATATTCTTGGATAAGCAGAGATGGTACAGTGGGAAGGGTACTTGCCTTGCATGTGGCATACCTGGCTTTGACCCCTGACACCACATATGGTTCCCTAAGCCCACCAGGAGTAATTACTGAGTGCAGAGCCAAAAGTAAGCTCTTAACACTGCCATGGCCAGCTGTGCCCACCCCCAAAATAAATATATTGAAGTAATGTACATTTTATAAGTATATAATGTACATTATATAAGTATCAGTGCATCATTAAAAATCACTTGGGCTAACCTTTGTCCTGCTTTATAGCTTCCCTCTACCATTCCTTCCTCTGGAAAATATTAATTGAAGACTATGTTTTAAAGAAATAATTTTTCTTTGTGATTATTGCTTAAGATGAAAGATGTTCTTGCACTATTTAGTTTACAGTTGTTCTTTGGGAGGGCAGGTGAGATGGTAGAGTAGGTGGGGTACTTGCTTTTCACGCTGCTGACCCCGGTTTGATCTCTGGCATCCTATATGGTCCCATGAGCAGAGCCTTGCCAGGAGTGATCCCTGAGTGCAGAGCCAGGAGTAAGCCCTGAGCACAGCTCAGTGTGGCCCCAAACCAAAATTTTTCTTTGGCGCAGGGGAGGGCCCTCCCAAGCAGGAATGAAGGGTCCTAAGGGCCACTCCCCATGATGCTCAGACACCCTGTTGGAAAAGTCAATGCTGGGGTCTGGAAGGACCACTGCTCTGTCCAAGTGGCCCCGGGGACCCCAGAGTCACCCTTGCAATTCTCCAGTAATGCAGCCATTCTGAGCACTGTGCAGTGCCAGGAACACAACCTAGATCCATGTACATGCAAGGCATACGGTCCTGATTCCTTACTTTTCGCCCTGACATCTAGAAATAGTTTACTATTTTTAAAAGCAAGATAAATAGTGGGAGAAATAATTTAAGTGGTAGAGAACATACTTACCTGCTAAGTCTTGCGTTTGATCCCTGGCACCAGATGGCCACAGAAGTTCGGCTGGCTATCGCCTCAGTACCACCATAGGTGACTCATTTGGTCCCCAGGCACTGTCCATCTCTGGGAGAGCTCTGCTTGCAGTGGCCATTTGTCCCAGTGGTGTGGCTGCAGTAATAAAGAAAAGTAAGAAGCAGATTTAGAAGTGGGATAGTGGGCAGTGAGAAATAGATGTATCGATATCTATCAATAAAATTTCAGTGCAATCATTAAAAGTTGTTTTATGACATAATACTGTCAGTCACTGGCTCTGGGCAAAGCACCACGGTCTGCATTTCAGTCATCTTGAAGAAGGAGCAAGAGCTACTGGTCGGTCTGACATATCTACACTCCAGTTACCAGCATCTCAGAGTGTTTGGGTGAGGCTGACATTCACAGGAATGAACAAAGCCAGCACAGAGCCAGAAGACCCCATTCTCCAGCTCATATGAACCTGGGGTCACATAACAGGCAGTTTCATAAACTTTGCTGACCCATGCAGACCTAGCCCAAAGTCAGGACTGCTCAGAAGCTGGGTGTATGTGGAGTAGCATAACCATGGCCATATGCCCTACAATTTTGTGTGTCTATAAAGGGTCAGAATAGAACATTAGATAGTAGTAGGCCATCTAAAGTATATTACATAATTTATGTTAAGTTTCCAAGCTATAGACAAAGTGTGATCCCAGGGTTTTATGTTTACATATATGCTTATTTACATATACATACATTTACATTTGTGTTTAAATGTATGGGCCAAAATTTGGAAAGCTGTACACTACATTTAACTACATTTATTTTTGTTTGGTGGGATTTCTGTTGCTATACAACCTTATGTATGATTTGAAATTTCTCTGAATGACATGAATTATTCATACAATGAGAATAAAAAACAGAAAAATATCTTTTTTATTTTTAAAAAAGTATATTTAAAGTTGAACTACTTGCCTTCTGTGCCGCCATCCTCTTTTGGGTCCCCAGCACTGCACCTGGTTTCCAGAGCAGCACTTCTGAACTCAAAGCAGGAGTAGCCCATGACTACAGCCCCTGACTAGTGGGAGTTTCCTTCCCACTAAACTTCTCCTCCATCAAATATACTGCCAGCTACTGGGTGTGGACCAACATCCCTACCCCACAAATTATGTCAGTTGCATCTCAAATATTTTAACAAAAAATTAGGAAATGAGCCATGCTCATGTATTTGGTTTTGGTATTTTTTGAAATTTCAGTAAGTTAAAATAAGAAATAGAAAAAAAAATGATCCACAGAGAGTATGGACTTCCCTGTAAAGAAATGAATGTTCTCTGTTGAAAATTGTTCACTGGAACATACTTGGTATGTAGGACATTTATGACATTCACTTTTGGACAAAAGGTCAGTTATGTCTTTCCAAAAATGATCCTGAAACTCTTTGGAGACTAGAGCTCCCAGATTTCTAGCATCTGGGCCTAACATATAGCTAAAGGAATCAAGTATGAATAAGTCAGATGCTGCTGTGACCAAGTTCTTAATATGAAACTAACCAGTTCCATGATTTGTCCTTGAGTTGCCTTCACTGCCAAATTAAGTGACTCACAATAGGGCTGGAATGATAGTACAGCAGGTAGAGCATTTGCCTTGCACACGGCTGACCCAGTTTGATCTCCAACATCCCATAAGGTCCCCTGAGCATCTCCAGAAGTAAATCCTGTGTGCATAGCCAGGAGTAACCCCTGAGCATCACCGCATCACCAGGTGTGAACCAAAAAGCAAGAGAGAGAGAGAGAGAGAGAGAGAGAGAGAGAGAGAGAGAGAGAGAGAGAGAGAGAGTCGCAGTATACATAACAATGCTTTATATTTGAAAAGAGGGTGCTTCTGTGGCTTAAGAAAATTTAATAGACTTTGGGTGAAAGATTGTAGAGTGAGAAATATGTGTAGGACTGAAATAGTCCTACTGAAATAGGGTTTAAGACTTGGATATTTGACTAAGAAGTGGGAAACTATTCTGTATAGTCATCAGTTACATACTACTGGGTTGAAAATCAGCACCTTATTACCTAGATTTGCAAGTAAAGTAATTTATTTCTGTTATAGTGGTAATAATAGTTACTTTGAGCTCTATCAAGAACTTGGTTAGCAGAGTTAGTACTGTTGATTAATGATTCAAACTTATGAAATATTGGTTTCTCAGTCTCTGAAACTCTTCCTAATCATCCAATATTTTAAAGATTTATGCTCATCTTTCTAGATTCCTTCTGGAATTAATAAAGGAGTAAATTATTCTCCAAAAGAATGATTGTTAGCATAATCACAAGGAGTGAACATTTCCTTCCCCATAGACCCACCAAGATAAAATGGTGGCATGCTGTACCCTGTAAATAATGGACCTGTTGAATTTAGTTGTGCTGTCTTTACCAAGAACAGATGTTAGTTTTCAGATAGTATAATCTAAATCTTAGTCTAAACACTATAAATAGAAATGTTTTCTCAAATAGTGAGGCACCTCCCCCTTTCCTTGCTGTGAAATGTCTCATTTAGTTTCTTCCATGTTAGAGACCCTACAGAGAAATCAGTTCTCAGTGGTTTTACCAGGCCCTTTAAATGCTTTTCTCTTATTTGTCTCAGAAAGAACACAGATTCTAGACATTTCTTTAGGTGTAGCAGATTAGAAGGGGCTCAGAAAGGTAAAAACGCCAGTCACTTCTTTAAAGCACCCCATTGTCTCTATGTCTCTTTCCAGCTGTTTAGCTTTCCAGCTATGCCACCTTATGTGTTACTCTACACAGGGGCTGTTGCTCACTTGATAACTCTCAATTTTCTGTCCCCTTAGTTTCTCACTTAGACGATCTCTCCTTAGGGCTCTGTCACAAACCTCAAGGAAGATATTAAGGAGAGGAGATGTGGGCTGAAGCCACGGTTTACGCTTTGTGATTCATTAGAATTGCCCTTCCCTTCTGACCTTTGTCCCCTGGCTCTGAGCCAAGCATGAGAACCTCTGAGTTTCCTTGAGTTATCCTGAGTTTCCTTCCCACTAAACTTCTCCTCCATCAAGGTCACTGCCACCTAAGTTTGAGCATAGGTTTTCCCAACAGGAAGGAACACTTAACTCTCAACTGCTATAGTTCTAGTCCGTAGATCTTCCCATGAAGCCCCTGGTTCATTTCAAGCAGTACTGGATATATCTGATTTATAAGTCACCTGAGGCCTCTCTTTGCATCATCTACCACTAATCAAATGTGTTCTGAGCATTCACCACTTGCCAAGTCTTGAGTTTCAGTTTAACTTGGAATAAAAATATGAAAAGGCATGTCTCCACATTAAAATACATTAAAGTTTAAAGAGAAACTAAAATCAGATGTGGAGAAAATCCCATCTTAAGACTGGACTCAGAGGGTCATAGGGGGATGGCTCTGAAGTCTGGAAGGTAAACTGGGGAAGATTAGGGAAGATCTTTCCTTCTGAGCAAAAAGATGAAATGTGACAAATCTTATTTCTTAAGCAGTGGTATTTCTGTGATTTATGTCAACAGTTTATTTTTGAATCTTAAAAAAAGTTATTTTGGTCACTTTAAATATACCACAAGCACATTTTTAAACTCTTAGATTTTGTTAACACCTGCAGCTTTGTCATTGTACAAAATAAGTCACATTAAATGCTAAGTGGGAAAGCTTAAATTAAGTCTTTCAAGAATAGCCTCATCTGAAACCAGTGCTTATGGTGAGGTTCTGGAGCTCTACTGCTCTAATACCATGCTATCATACTTTCCCCAAAATTTTTTTTCGAAAAAAAGTTCTATAAAAGGATTGGATCCAGAAACGGTGTTTGGAGGGTGGGGCATACAATGTGAGCACCTAACTCTAGCCCACCTTTGAAAATTCCAAAATCATTATTCTTGAAACTGACTCTGTTATAAATACTCAAGAAGATCTGAAGAAATGAAATAAATTGTTTTCTGGTGATTCACTGAAATTATTGAGTATTAATACATGATACTATCCTAGCTACTATTCGGGATGAAGTTAGAACGTGGTTCTCCCCTTTACATAATTATAATTCACAAATAAATTTAATTCTAAAAATGCTTATATTTTTTTAAAAATCGTATAAAAATTTAACTTTTCAGAAATATGTTAAATGATCTCCACAGTTTTAAGACTTGGACACATTTTAGTTTAGCATTTAACTTTATTATTTATTTCATCATCATCATCATCATCATCATCATCATCATCCTGTTGATCATCGAATTTCTCGAGTGGTCTCAGTAACGTCTTCATTCGTCCTAACCCTGAGATTATAGAAGCTTCTCTCTACTCGTCCTTCCCAATGATGCAGCATTGGAGGCTCTTTCAGTGTCAGGGGAATAAGACCCAGCTTGTTACTGGTTTTGGCATATGAACACACCATGGGGACCTTTCAAGGCTCTCCCATGTGGGCAGGAAACTCCCGGTAGTTTGCCAGGTTCTCCAGAGGGAGAAGTAGGCTATAAGCTTCCGGGAGCTTACTTTTTTTGCTGAAACAACCATCCCTTCACCAGTGCCCATATTCCACCACCAAAAAAAAAAAAAAAAACCCAGTACACCTCCATCCCGCCCCCCCCCAACCCGTAACTGATAAATTTCACTTTACTTTCTCTTTACTTTGGTTACGTTTAATATTTCAACAAAAACCTCACTATTATTGTTAGGAGCTTGCTTTAAAGTCTCTGCTGCTGGCTGTGGATGGGATTACACGGTGCCGAAGGCAGTCCCTGGGTGTGACCGCCTTGCTACTGAGAAATGGGAAATCTGGGCGAAGGAGTCCCAGTCCCCATCCCAGCAGGCTTGGAGGTCTCATCCCCATGTCCCACACACCTGGGTTCCTCCTCCAGTTCCTTCATGTGTGAGGCTCATCCGAACATGTGGAGAAGGGCCTTGAGCATGACTGTGGCTAGGCTCTGGAGGTCTTTGGCCAATGGGAGCTCTGCTAGGGGAGGGGAGGGAAGCTGGAGCCCATCCCCTCTGAGGGGCCCTGGGGAAGACAGCCAGGTGCGCAGGCAAGAGACTCTCTGCTATAATAAATAAATAAATATTATTTATTTACTGAACACAAACCTGAGCTTGACATTTACATGTATTACTTTTGTTTGTTTTTTTTGGGGGGCTACAACCGAAATGCTCAGGGGTTACTCCTGGCTCTGCATTCAGGAATTACTCCTGATAGTGCTCAGGGGACCATATGATATTCAGGGGATTGAACATAAGCTGTTTGCAATGCAAGGCAAGTGCCCTACATAACTATACTATCACTCTAGCCCCTCTATTACCTAATTAAATCTTCACATCCAGTAAAATATTCCTGGACCATATTCAATTCACTTTGCGGCCACGCAACACATCATCATAGAGAGAAATGCATATATATGCCTCTCAGAGAGCCCGGCAAGTGACCGAGAGTATCCTGTCTGCACTGCAGAGCCTGGCAAACTCCCTGTGGTGTATTTGATATGCCAAAAACAGTAACAATATCAGGTCTCATTCCTCTGACTCTGAAAGACTTCCAATCATTGGGAAAGATGAGTAAGGAGAGGCTGCTAAAATCTCAGGGCTAGGATCAGTGGAGACGTTATGCCACGCCCGCTCGAGTAAATCCATGAACAATGGGATGACAGTGATAATATTCACATCAACCTCATAAAGAAGACTTTCTGTCATCATTTCATAATACTTTATCCTATCCTTAATAAAGATAAGAAATAATAGGTCTGAGTTACACAGCTAAAGTGGACCAAACCTGATATTTCATGATTGCAAAGCCTGTACTTTTTCTTCATCACACACTACCTATGCATCAAATTGAGGAACAACACAGAGGATTATAATGAGATATAGCAGACATAGAGAGTCATAAATATTAGAATATCTGCTTCTGCTTAATGCAGTCAGTAAAGAAATCTCCCCCCAAAAACAGTGGAACCCTAGATGCTGATTTAAAGGGTAACTAATTTACTAAATAAAGAGATCAGCCTGTTCAAAGACAAATATGAGTAAAAAAAAAAATGTTTCCACAGATCTTCAAGTTACTTGATAATGTTAGAGTTCAACGTAAGTATGGAGGAGGGTAACAAGGTGACTTAGCCAAGGAATAAATCAGAAAAAGCTTCTTAGAGTTTGAAAGATCTTGCTTGCAAAAAATAAAAAGCTTGTGTAAGGGGGTTTTATAGTTACACTAAGTTTACTTTTCTTAAATTGCCAAGTGGAACAAGGCACCCAAGAAAAATTAATTTGTTCATTTATAACCAATTCATTTAGTACTATGAAATGCCAGAAAGCATGTTAGGCCCTGGGAATTCAAGGATGATAAGATTCTTTCCATTAGGATATTCTATTGTAATCAATATCAGCTTTGATGTCCTATGATCTACCAGTACTCCCCAAGAGTCTGATAACAGTGTGACTTTGAGGACTTACCCCAGTCATACAGTAGTAATTTTCTAAGTCAAATACAGTAATTCTGTACTTCTTTAAAGTGATTGCTTCAGAAAATTAGACTTAAGCCAACCAATTTCAAAATTTCCTTGACATAATTCTTGTCAACAGATGGGCTCATTATCTCATTTTAAGAGACCAAAAGATTAAAATTTCTTTTCAAAAAAGGTTTTGAGGCAGCCTGTCATTATGCACAAAAAATAAAAATAAATAAGTAAAGAACTGAAAGATAAGAGTAAATAATAATGATCAGTTACTAGGAGAAGCTAATTTGATCTTTATGTTCCTAGGAGAAAAAATTTTTTTAAAAAGTATTTTAGGAAATACCTATTCCATAATAAAAACAATATTAGCTCATGTTTGGTAAGTATTTTTGTTCTAATACTTTTTATGTATTCCTTTAATCTACAAAACAACCCTGCAACCCTACAATATAATTCTTTTTCCTTTCTTTGTGGGGCTGGGCACACCCAATGGTGCTTAGTTCTTACTCTTCACTCTGTCCTCAGGAATTAATCTTGTTGGGGGTTCGGGGGCCATATGTGTTGTCAGGTGCCAAACCTGGGTTATGTGGAGGTGTAGCAACAGTGCAGCTGGTAGGGTATTTCCCTTGCATGTAGCTGACCTGAATTCAGTCTCTGGCACCCCATATGGGCCAGAATGGTCCCTGAGCACAGAGCCAGAGGTAAGCCATGAGCACTGTCAGGTAAGGCCCAAAAAGCAAAATAAATAAATAAATAGATAGATAGATAAATAGATAAATAAATAAATAAATAAATAAATAAATAAAGGAAGAACCTGGGTTATCAGGATTCAAGCACATTATCCCTGCAGTATCTCTTTCGATCAGTCAATAGAATCCTTTCTCCGTTATAAAGATGAAATTGAGATCCATAAGTGTTAACTATAGTATCAAAGTCTTAGATCTAATTAAGTGACAGTGCTAAGAAAAAGATGAAAACAAATAAGTTTGGGACATTCACACTGTTACTAATATATTTTTCAGGAGGGAAATATCTCTCATGGGTTCTTATAAATGTAGATTTTGCATTATAATCACTGTATCACTGTCATCCTGTTGCTCATCGATTTGCTCGAGCGGGCACTAGTAATGTCTCCATTGTGAGACCTGTTGTTACTGTTTTTGGCATATCGAATATGCCACGGGTACCTTGCCAGGCTCCGCCATGTGGGTGAGATACTTTTGGTAGCTTGCCAGGCTCTCCGAGAGGGATGGAGGAATCGAACCCAGGTCGGCCGCGTGCAAGGCAAATGCACTACCTGCTGTGCTATCACTCCAGTCCTTGCATTATAATAATCAATTTAATTGTGGAAAATACAGAAAATTCCATGTTGAAAAAATAAGATATTTATTTAGGTACAGAGAAAAATTCTTGAAGAATAATATTTTTAAGTTAAATTGGAATCTCTGAAAGATCTTTGTATTTCTTCACAGTAATTATGATCCTTTAACTCTGCCATATGAGTATAGTTTCAAGTTTGAAAAATATAATTTTAAGTTGATTGTGAAATTAATCTTTCACTGGAAACTGGGAAATCTACTTACCAGCAACATGTTCTCAAATATATATACAAATAAAAATATGTTTATGTATGAATATATGTGGGCTGGAGTGATAGCACAGCGGGTAGGGTGTTAGCCTTGCACACGGTCTACCCAGGTTCAATTCCTCCGTCCCTCTCAGAGAGTCCAGCAAGCTACCGAGAGTAACCCACCCGCATAGCAGAACCTGGCAAGTTACCCGTGGTATATTCCATATGCCAAAAGCAGTAACAAGTCTCACAATGGAGACATTACTGGTACCTGCTCGAGCAAATCGATGAACACTGGGATGACAGTGCAGTGCTACAGTGTTATGTATATATGTATAAATATATATGTATATATACACACACATATATATGTGAATTGTTTAGCTTTTGAACTTTATTCTCTTCCCCTTTCCCCTTCTTATTTTCCCTTAACTTGTAATCATTTTTAAAAAGTTAGATCTGACTAGCTTAACACAATTCCTACATTTAGTGACATAATTCTTCAGATTCTTTTCCTAGTTAAAATATAAGCAAGTTTTAAGCAAGGAAGAGAGTGTATGTAAGTGTATGGTTATATATCATTGTTTGAACTTTCCACTAGAATAACTGTTTGACAAAGTTATTTCTGCATTCTTTCCTACGATAAATAAAATATATAGGGGCATTTGAAAGTCTCATACACATTCACACTGTAATACTCATACATATATATATTTTTGTCTACAAATGTTTGGATTGTTTTACACTTGGGCAATTAGTCTAACATTAAGACTATGTTTCTCGGGGCCGGAGCGATAGCACAGCAGGTAGGGCGTTTGCCTTGCACGCGGCCGACCAGGGTTCAATCTCCGGCATCCCATATGGTCCCCCAAGCACCGCCAGGAGTAATTCCTGAGTGTAAAGCCAGGAGCAACCCCTGAGCATTGCAGGGTTGTGACCCAAAAAGAAAAAAAAAAAGACTATGGTTCTCTCTCTGGTGATTGTTCCCAGGCATGTGGCCCAGACATGTCCCCTTTTGGCAATATCCCTTTTCCCCTTCCAATACCTACTTACTCGTATTTTCCCCTTTCCTCTATTTATTTTCATCAAAATATGATACCGAGAGCTTCTGAATAATTTGCTTCCACTAAAGTTAGGTATAGTTTTAACTTAATGTACATTTACTTTTTAACCATGGAAAAAACCTGAAGGTTTCTGTCACTGAATGTAGAAATTGTCTGAAGCTGGAGTTGCCTTCAAAATAAAAATACTACTAGTTGGGAAAGATAAATAAAGCAACAAAAAGCAAAGGAAATAAATTTGAAAGGCTAAAGCATTTATATTTTATTCATATTTATATATTAAAATACTTTCTGTAAGTAAAGCGATTAATGTTTTCACCAAAATAGAATTAAGGATATTGAAATTTTGCTAAAGAATCTCAAACTTACAAAGATGATAAATCAAACTGGCTTTTCAAGACCAATAACACTCAATGTATTATTCACAGATAAGTAGAGTTCTGTGAATTCTTTGCTATTGGTTTATGAAAAGTTAGGCATTAAGATTAAAATGTGAAAGAGTTTTATTATAGTTTCAATTAATTCTTTTATGTTTATTACAGCAAACAATTTTAATATCTGGATCTTTATTTTCTTTTGCTCAAAATATAGATCTTATTTTCATTAATTTTATTATATTTTATAAAAAATTCTATCTGAGTTGGACTGGAATTTTTTAAAAAGCACATATATCTATTTATATAATACACCTATGTAGATAGATATATCTATATACACCTATATAGATAGATATATGTCATCATCATCACTGTCATCCCATTGCTCATCGATTTGCTCTAGTGGGCACCAGTAACCAGGGCTGGAGCAATAGTGCATAGGGTAGGGCAGTCGCCTTGCATGAGGCTGACCTGGGTTTGATTCCTCCATCCCTTTTGGAGAGCACTGCAAACTACTGAGAGTATCTCGCCCGCACAACAGAGCCTGGGAAGCTACCTGTGGCGTATTCGATATGCCAAAAACAGTAAAAACAAGTCTCACAATGGAGATAGATATATGTAACAACAAAATTTTAAAAAACTCACCAGTTAGAGGAGCACTATGTTAGAGCAGACTCTATTTTAGTAGTTCAATGGGGAAACAGATTCTGTATTTTAATGAACCCTCAAATGAGTGATTCTACTGATACTAGGCTATTGTTGAATGCCCTTGTATTACAGAAGTAAAAGATGGATCTTCAGTAAGATCCATCCAGCTAATGGATCTCACTGATTCCCCTGCAATATTCAACTCTGAACACAATGCTCCTAAATTTACTGTAGGTTAAACAAGAGCATTTAACAAGCTTGGCATTCTGCTGTTGCTATTTAATGGATTTTAACATCTCAAATTTGTGTAAATAGTAGCACCTGGAAACCTGGGGGATACAAATGGAACTCTTGATATTTAATCTAATAGATGTATTGATATGCACTTCCATTTTCTTTTGGTTTTACTTGTTTCCTATACCTAGAATGTTGCTTTTATCCCTTAACATCATGATGATCAAATCTATGAAACCTGTATGGTTCATCTTTTTGAGAGAATTTCATCTTCTTAAACTGACTTGCTTCAACCATGTGGCATGCCCTGGGACAATGATAGTGTTAGTAGTTACTCTTACACTTTTCTCTATGATGGACTATCCAAGATGCTGTTTTTGTTTGTTTGCTTGCTTGCTTTATTTTATTTTATTTTATTTTATTTTATTTTATTTTATTTTATTTAGGTAAGGCATTTGCCTTGCACTCGGCTGACCCGGATTTGATTCCTCCACCCCTCTCAGAGTACCCGGCAAGCTACGGAGAGTATCTTGCCCACATGGAAGAGCCTGGCAAGCTACCTGTGGCATATTCAATATGCCAAAAACAGTAACAATAAGTCTCACAATGGAGATGTTACTGGTGCCCACTCGAGCAAATTGATGAACAATGGGATGACAATGATGACAGTGATAGTGATATTTTATTTTATTTTATTTTATTTTATTTTATTTTATTTACAGTTTCCTTAAAACTTCCTGCATGCTGGGTAAGTACACTCACCTTTGGAGCAACAGTCAGACTGCTTAAAGCTTGTCAGTATGGTAAAACTCCCCTGGAACTTGCTTCCCTCTTTTCCCTGCCTTAGTTCCCTTTTTCTCTCACTCTAGCTGTTATGCAGTTGCACTTTTCAACAAAACATTTGTATGTAAACTTTTCCTCAGGTTCTGTTTTCTACAGAAAATGGTCTAACACAGATATATTATGTGTAAACATATAATTAATTTTGTGTTAAGTGGGACACTGTCATAGTTTGTTCTAATACAAACAATGGTACCAGGTGGCTGTGTCTAAAAATATTTAATAGAAGTTTTGTATCCATTGCTTCAACTTTTAGGTGCATATGAATGAAGAAAATAGTTCCACTCTTTATCTAATCAAATTCAGATCCAGAAATCAATATGTGAGAAACACTATAGTCTGGAAATAAAATACAAATGATATTAGATAAATCAATTTTCCACCAGCTGTTGAAGAGTAGCCAAGAGGAGGCATCTCTAGGTAGGGCTGCTGCACCCTTGGCAATGGCTGATAATAGAAGATTAATAGAATCATGAAACTTTAGAAATTGCAGAATCCTACTTACTTCTTCATTTTGACAGATGAGCTCAGACGAAGGAAGAAATTGTTGAACTAAACTAAACTGAAATGGTGAACTGATGGGTGAGAGCTGTAGTTCCCAGTATATTAAGAATACATATATAAGTAGATCCTTGTTCTAATTTTTAATATTTAGAATAATACAATATTAGAGGAAAATATTATAGGGGAAAGAAACCATTATTACCATGCAGTGCAGATTTGAAATTTTGCATATGAGGCAACTAAGTACTTAAGAGGCAAAGTTAATGTGCCTAAAATTGTCCAATACTTAATGAAAAAAATATGGAAAAGAATAAGAGATATTGTGAGTCCAATTTGACCACTTTTATGTGGCACTCACTTAGGGGCATAGGGAGGTTTTTAAAAGAGCTACAATAAGGATTCCTCAGGAAAATCCTTCAATTCAGTACTTAAAGTAGTCAATTTCATGTGAATAAAGCATTGCTTGGCTAATCATATAAAGAGGATGTATTTAACAAATTCAATTAAGTGTTGTTGTTTTTGTTACGTGGTTGCTTATTTTTGCTTGGCCACTCACAATGGTGCTTAGGAGCTATTCCTGACTTAGTGCTTGAGGACCACTCCTCGAAATGCTCAGGGGATCTTGTGATGCCAGGGATCAAGTCCAGGCCTCTCTCACAAGTGAAGCATGTGCACTAGCCATTTAAGGTATGCCCACGACCCAGCAAATTAAATTTTTAACCATAAAAGAGACTGGGAAAAATTTTTCATAGAAGATAAATGTATGTGGAGAAATGATAAGATTTACAAAAATTAGAAAAATGTCATTAAAAAAGCTTAATATATATAATGAATATATATTATGGAAATATATATAGCCAGTGTATATATATATATATATTCACTGACTATGATTACAAGTTTCTCCTATTCACAAGAAAATAATAGCATCCAGACCCCAATTTTTATCTTTTAGACTCACAAACTCTGCATACTCATTAAAACAAAAGTTATCTCCTAAACATTTCATCAATACTCCAGATACAAGCCAGCACTTTGCTTAAAAAGCCTCAGAATAAACTTTATGAAGAAGTTACTTATAGTAACCCCACTGCACAAGTGAAATTACTGAACCTAAGTCAAGCAAAGTACATTTTAACATTGCCTGGCTGAACTTTAACTTTCATCTGATTCTATAGCCCTCATTCGTTCCATTATACCAACATTGGCCTGTCTCTAATGTGATGACATTAGAGGCATCCTGAGGGCCCGGGTATCAGACCACCTGGGTCCAAATGTAAACTTTACTGCTTATGAATAGTAAGAGAGTAAGTTATATAAGGATGGGACTCTGGGAAATTTATACTCTTTGCATCTGCTATTTCCTTTCTTATAAAGGGCAATAGGGTAGCACTGAAGAATTCTAGGAGCCCTGGGAATCAGAGATGTGACTAAGAACACATGTCTTGTATGTATGAAGAAGCCCTGGGTTCAATTCCCAGAGCCACCCACTCACAATCTCCCCCCAAATATGACATGCTAATCTTTTGGCCTCTGAGCACTGTTGGGAAGCCCCACACCCTCCCTCCACCAAATGAAAACAAGAAACATTTCATTTAAAGCAGTGGTCCTCAAAACTACACAAGTTTTATAGCCTGAAAAGCTCTCAAGGTTTGGGTTAGAATTAGGAAGAGCCAAAACCATTTATACAGGGATACCTATGGGTGAGATAACGGCATCAGACTATTTGTTTGTTTGTTTTATGCTTCCCATAGATTTTGAAAGTGTAGCCAAGGTTTAGAATCACTGATTTAGTATCATCAAGTTAAAGAAAATAATAATTCCTGGGATTGAGTGTGGAAATTTGTATTTTAAGCCAACAAATTCACATAACACTGATTAACTACAATGATAAGTAGCACTATCGTCCCATTGTTCATCGATTTGGTCAAGCGGGCACCAGTAATGTCTCCATTGTGAGACTTGTTGTTACTGTTTTTGGCATATCAAATACTCCTCGGGTAGCTTGCCAGGCTCTGCCGTGCGGGCAGGATACTCTTGGTAGCTAGCCGGGCTCTCCGAGAGGGATGAAGGAATCAAACCCTGGATGTCCTCCTGCAAGGCAAACGCCCTACCCGCTGTGCTATCGCTCCAGTCCACAATGGTAAGTACTGGTTTAAAACTTACAACATCCTAGTAAATTAGACAAGAACTTATGTTGACAGTTATGAAGTTTTAGGAGACTATGCCAAAAGAACTTTCTGACAAAAAATAGTGGTTATATTTTAGATTCTATATTATAAAATTGAACAAAACTTCTCAAAATCTCATCATTTGCTGATCAACAAATGACATATAGGAAATAACAGCTTAAAGTGAAGTTTAAAATCTATAGTTCTTCCCTTCTAATTTAATTAAATCACAGAGGCCTTAGCACTGAACCAACATAATTTGCCTTTTTTACCTACCAGGAATTATTTTCATATGCAAATTTTCATAGCCCAAATAATACAGAAGAGACAGCAGAAAAATCACAGCGATGCAGCAACCAAGCAAAAACAGTGCTGATTTATGAAACTTTGCAGACTTTGAAATAGAAACAAAGCACTAAATATTCATGAACTCCCATACAGAGCTTTTTGCACATAAGTTACATCTCAGTGATTTGTAACTGAGTTACAGGGCAAAATAATAATCTGAGCAGATCCAAACATATGGAATCTTTCAAGCGTTAAGTTTCACTAATTTTTAATCTCGTTTTATTGAGACATAAATAAATTATGAATATGCTGTAAATAGTTACCCATAATCTAAATGTCCCCAAGAAAAGTAAACAAAGATTTCATCAGTAAAAAAATAAGAGAGAGAGAAACCATGGAAAGTGGGGTTTGATAAAAATCTCTGATTGCAATGCTTTTTACGTGTGGTTTTGAAAAATGACAAACAACACAAAGAAAATCTCGAAAAACATAACTAACCAGTGAAACAAGCAAGCAAAATTCTGTAATAAAATTGTGTGTATCATCATAGACCCCAGATGCAAAGCTTTAAAATGAGAACAGTTTATGGCATAAACTCTGTGTTAATCATAAATTTAATACATAATCTGGTTGTTAATACAATAACTGCGGAAGTCTTAAGCTTCATTGATTTACCTTGCCAACTTTAGCTTAAACTTCAGAACATACCAACTTTTATGTAACTTGTAGTAATAGATGCGAACTTCAAACAAAAGTAGTATACATACAATACATGTTTATAGCAAAAAGATGTAACCGTGTTTTTAAAATTTAAAATTACTTGTTTGAATAAAAAATGCCAGCAAAATATGTAAAGTATATATACATATATATAAAAACACACAAATATATTTTACTTGTGTGTGAGAGAGAGAGTTTGGTTGTAGTTTACCTGTGACACAAATAAATACTTACAGATACTGTATCACCTCTATTGAAATTCTTTTACTATTCTTAAAACAGCAAGTGTGATACTGGGATGTATAAATAGTCTTTAAGCAGAGGAATATGAGGTGACACATCCAGTAAAATACTACACTGGACAGAGCTATGTGAGCACAATTTGTTGGATTCCAAGATTTAAAGATAGGTGTTCAATGAAGTAAAAATTATGCCCTGCCGCAGAGGCAGGGTGGGGTAGTGGGGGTGGGGGTGGGAGTGGTGGGAGGGATACTGGGAACATTGGTGGAGGAGAATGGGCACTGGTGGAGGGATGTAAGCGATCACTGTATGACAGCAATGCAAACATGAAAGTTCATAAGTTTGAAACTGTACCTCATGGTGATTGACTAATAAAATTTTTTTAATAATTTAAAAAATTTAAAAATCTTCACTAAAAATGATCAAAGTCCTTAAAAATGGAAACTATAATAAAGGTTTTGGCAAAATAAGATTATTTGGCAAAGGAATTTTTTAATAATGGTTTTTCAAGCATATGAAGAAGGTGGTGCCAGTTGCCATTCATCTTTATTAAGAAATGAATAAGAAAGAATAAGATTAATCTTCAAGAGAATAGACTTAAGGGAGATAGAAGAGAATTTCCCAAATGAGTTGTAGTTTTGAAAGAGCAAATCATCAAAAGAGCCTGTGGAATTTCCTTCCCCAGAGATATTTATAAATAAGACATGTATTTCCTTGTTCAAAATGTGTCAGTTATGTCTTGCTGGAAGGAACAGTTTCTCAGAGGACCTTAAGAATAGAAGATCATGTTTCCCAGTAACCATTTGATATGAAATATACTTTTAAGTGGAGGCTTAATATTAGTTAGAGAATATGTAATTAATATATAAAGAATAAAACATCTAAGAAATTCTAATAATTGTATAACCTATGGTAGAAAATATAATTTCTATAAAACAAACAGAAAAATGAGGACCAATCTTTTAGTTAACCAATAATTTTCCACATGGCCTGAAGTCTAAACATTTTTGAAGAACATATTCATCCTCATAGTGTAGAGAGGCCCTGCTGTCATTTACTTTAATTCTCGGAATGTACTAAGGAGCCAGAGATATAGTCCAATGCATTGGAACTCATGTTTATCATGCACCAGGCCCTGAGTTCAGTCCCTGGCACCACATGGTCCCTAGAGCAACACTGGCCTGACCACGGCAGTCTCTAGCACCACTAAAACTAGGCAACATTGAATTGTGAGGCCCTCAGAGAGGGCTGAGTGTGGCTGACAGCATCCCCTGATCCTTGATCACTTTTTTGGAATGCCACCCTTTCCCCTAAAAAAGGGACAAAAAGAATGCATTAAGATGTTAAAATAAAAAATATATATAACTCCAGAGAGGTAGCACAGGTTTTAAAGAAATGCCCTACCTGCTTGCTTTGCACACATTCTGGTTTAATCCCCTAACATAGGTCCCCTGAGCAGAGCCAGGAGTGAATGGGAGCAAACTAAATATATATGCTCACTTCCTGGAGGAGGTAAATAAACATCGGCTCCCCTGTAGTCCAGATTCCTCAGCCAACTGGAAACTTCATCAATACCTTTCATGGTCTTTGTGTTGTCAGTCCTCAGGACACATTTTATGCTACTTTGAATTCTGCAAATTACTCACCTTACTCAAGTATTTTTAACCTCAACTTGGTGTTTCAGATTGGTATCGAGCCTTCTTACCACTTAGTTCCCATAGGAGTTCTTGAATAATAGTTTATTCTAGTTCAACAAGTCAGTAGAAACAAGCATTCTTTGGAATAGATAACCTTTTCATCACAGCTTGTCCCAAACACAATGGAGAAAAAAATGGACACAGAAATTATCTGCCAGTCTTCCAATACTGTTACTACCTCTTTCAAAGGAAGACAAATAGCAACTTTAAAAGAAACTAGAACAGATCTCTACATAGACCAGTTTCTGCTATCAACCGTCAATTTTTTCTGTACCCTCTCCATAGCTAGGTTTATAAAGTCAATGTGAGATATAACATATCAAAGCTACTATTAAGTTCTCAAGAAGTTTTTAAAATTATTGTCATCCGTTTTACTATTCGTTTATAATTGCTTAGCTTATTAAATTCTTGAAGGGATCATAGAATTGTTATTTTCCACTTTACAGATGAGAAAAACTTGACAACATAGTAACTTATTACTGAAGTAATAGATATCCCAGATAATAAACCATAGAGCCAGATTTTTAAACCCAAATAGTCTTCTTTAAACTGTATCTGGAAATATTCCTAATTGCAGCTCATTCATTAGACAAGACTTACAGGGAAAAAAGAAATCAACTATTTTATTTTATTACTCATACCCTTAATTATGATTAATTAATCGTTAATCTCCATTTTTCTAAGACTGAAAGCAGAAAAGTCCTTCAAAATTAGTGAAAATAAAACACGGATTTAAAACTATGTATATAATTTTCAAGAAATAAATAAGAAGCTTATTGTCATGAATTCATTTATCCACTGGCAAAAGCTCTTTTCTTATGTCTACAAAAGGAAGAAAACAGATTGACACTAATAAGCTGTTTCTTGTTTTTCATTGTAGTTTATTTGAAATGAAGACTCATGAATTGAATTGATAAGAAGTAAATTAACATATAAGAATATGAAGCAGAATGTATTTACACAAAAAGTGACTGTTGGTGAAGTAAACTGCTAAAGTCAACAACAACCGCAAGTAATATTTTTAAAGACAAATTACTAGAAGGAAGTATATGGAAAGCACGTTAGTTATATACCTTTAGTCTCTCTTCTCTTTGTCTGGAATACATCAAAATTATGAGTTAAAACCTTGATTTCAACGATCTCAGCAGGTATGGGAAAATCAGGTTGGACACAAATACGAGTACAATGGCAAGAGCTGACAGTAGCTAATTTCAAAAATTAACTCCCTCTTAAAATAATGTCTCAGAGTGTTAGACTGGGGGTGAGCATGGGGGCATAATGGAACCGTACCCAGTGGTGCTGGAATGTGTGTGCTGTATGTGTGTGCTTCTTCTAGCTCTGTGTACCATATGGTGCAAGGCATTGAAGCATAGTCAGTTGAATGCAAGGCAAGCTCATTTACCCCTCTATCCAGCCCCAGAATCAGTTCTTTTCGTAACATTTTCTCATATATCTGGTTTTGTTACAAGGTTTGCAATTTTACCCACTCTTCATCAGCCACTTCCACACAGCTTTTCCCCACGAGGAACAGATGTTCTCTGTTCTCTGGCAACTGCTGCTTGTTGCATCTACCATTCTGCTCTCAGTTGGGAAGATAAGAGCAAGCACAACCTAATCCTATTCCTTTTTATTTCTTTTGTGACAAGAATTTCACCCCATGAATTACTCATTTTAACATCAGACAGGCATGCTCATGGGAGAGCCTGGCAAGCTCCCCATGGCGCATTCATATGCCAAAACCAGTAACAATGATGGGTCTTATTCTCCTGATCCTGAAAGAGCCTCAAAATCTCAGGTCTAGGATGAATGGAGACGTTACAGAGATGCTGGAGAAAATCGAAGATCAATGGGATGATGATGATGATGATGATGATGATGATGATGATGATGATGATGATGATGATGTGACAAGGATTAAATCCAGAACTTCAGTTATGCATGGCATGTGCCTTACGCTGAACCACAAACTCCACTCCTTTATCCTAAACTCTTGACACAAAAGCTCAGGGAAGCTCTAATTATCTTCAATTTCAGTTGTATTGACCCCATGGGTCAAAGGCAATGATAGTTAAGACCCAAGGACTCCTGAAGGTAAGGACGCTCACAGGAAACGGTATTCATTAAAGTTGGACCCTAAAAGTTCTCTAGCTTCAAAATAATTGTGAAGCACAAGTAGTCTGCCTCGATAGGTCATAGCATAGAGGGATGGCTTGGTGAAAACAGCAGGCAACAAAGGAAAATAATGTGAGAACGGAGTGTTAAAGGGTAGAGACAATATTTGAAGAGAAAATAATGACAACTTTCACCACAATTGATGAAAAGTATAAATCCACATATTTAAGAAACTAAATGAGCATCAAGCATGTACTTATTTTGAAAATACTTAGATGTATGACAAATAATTTACATCAGAAAAAAAGAGGGGAAGACGGTATGGAAGGAAGGAAGGGAAAGAATGAAAAAGAAGGGAAAAGATCTTAAAAAGCAAATGGAGAAATGTGTATCATTTCTAAGGTTGTAACTTTTAAAAAAGGTTGATTTTTAAACAATTACAAAATGCAGAGAAAAAAACATGATGTCTTCAACAGGCTGACACAACATAACTAGCAAACTGAAATTGTATACTTAATAAAAATATCTTTGAATAAAAATTCATATACACAAATATCTTTCAAGAATGACAGGGAAACGAAGAAATTACCAAATCAAAGTAAAAAGTACTTTTTAACAAACAGCATATTACAAATTAACAAAGATAGACTTCATGCAGAAAAAAATCAAGGTTTAAGATGTAAGAATAAAAGAGCAAAGAGAATAATACATATGTATTTAAATAACCATTGTAGTTTATTTGAAATTAATATTAAAGAACAGTAATACTGTGATTGTGGAAAGTTGGAGGGAGGAAGAAACGAAGGAAAATGGTAACACTCTTCTTTGTCAGGAGGGCATAAATGAGGTAAAATAGCATGAAGACCTTTGCATTTTCTAAGAGGATTAAAGATACTCATTAACTTCTAACTTTGATAAGGTCAGACTGAATAAAATCAAACTATACCTTATTTATATGCAACACATCTAACACATAAACATACAGCAAACTTGAAATTTAAAAATAGAAAAATAAACCAAATAAGTATGAGAATTTGGTGACTCAGAGGCAGAGTTCATGCTTCGCATATGTGAGGTAGATTTAGTTCCTGGTGCTTTGCATGCACAGTGCACACACACACACACACACACACACACACACACACACACACACACGTTGGCAAAATAATCATATTATTACCAGACAAAGTAGAATTTATGGCGAAAACTAATACTAGAATGAAGTTGTTACTGAAAATGATATAAGTTCACCAAAAAGTTATAGCAACTTAAGTGCATAGATGACAATAAGTCTCAATGAGAGTGAAAATTAGCAAAGACATATTTATATGTTTGATATGGAGAGTTATAACAATAGTCATTGCAGAAATTTTAAAATATTTCTGTATTTAATAAAATAGATCAAAATTCACTAAAGACATAGAGATATAAAAACATAAAGATGAATTAGATAGAATATATGTATCAATTAATTATTCCATAGTGCTTGTTTTGCAGTACAGAATATTTATAAAAGGTAATCACTTGGAACCACAAAAATAATGTTTTAGTAAATTTAGAAAGACAAATTATCCAGAACACGTTTTCTGACTACAATGTGACTGCACTAGAAATCAAAACACTAAGAACAACAAGAGATCTAGAAACTTTCTAAATTAATTTAATTAAGAAATGATCTAAAAGCTTGAAACACACACAAAAAAAATGCATCAAAATTGGGATAGTGTGGGATAGGTTCAAAGATATAGCTTAGTAATAGAGCACTTGCCTTACAACTGTTAGGCCCTGTGTTCAGTCACTGTACAATAAGAATAATAATCATAAAAAATGGGGCCCAGATAAATCCAGAGCCGCTGAGCGCGAATCGGACCCTCTGCGCCTAAAGACTTTGATTCCAGAGATGTAACACATTCGGGCATCCAGCGCAGCATCCGATAGCGATGCACTGGGACTGCGAACTGGGCTACAACTCTGTGCTGCCGGGGGTGGATTTTTTTCCTCCCCACCCTGCCTTCCTGCACGGAAAGCGGTGGCCTGGCGGCACCCACGCGGCAGGCGCCATCTTCTGTGACTCCAAACCCACAGGCATTCGGTTTTTACTTTTGGGGCTCCCAGGAACTCATGGGAAGGGGGCGTAACCCTTAATAGAGCACTTGCCTTACAACTGTTAGGCCCTGTGTTCAGTCACTGTACAATAAGAATAATAATCATAAAAAATGGGGCCCAGATAAATCCGGAGCCACTGAGCGCGAATCAGACACTCTGCGCCTAAAGACTTTGAATTCAGAGACTTCTTACAGCAATGCACTGGGACTCTGAGCTGGGCTATGTAATTTCTGGCAGAATTTTCCCTGGACTTTATACAGAAATCCAAAACTGCGCGGACGCGGCAGCATCCGCGCGACTTAACATTTATAATTGTCAGCAATGTGAAACGGTTCCTTTTGAACAGGTCTGACTTTGGGGGGAAACTCCAAATAATAACAGTAAGTTTTTGTTGAAATATTGAAGGTTTTTAATGTAGCAGCCACCTCTCTGGACTGTGAACTAAGCAAAAGCCCCATGCTGGCCGACGCGGCGTGGCGTACACCATACTATGAGGCGCTGGAAGGAGGAGGAGGGGGAAAAAGAAAAAAAAAAAAGGGAAAAGGAAAAAAAAAAAGAGAGAGAGAGAGAGTTATGTACTTGTAGCAGTGGGGCTACATATCTCTTTATTTCCAGCAATGAAAAACTAATTATCAAATGTAGTAGGTCTGTCTCTCTTGGTTGGAAACTCTAACAACTATAGTGAGTTTTGTGTTGAATTATGGAATGTAATCATGGTAAAGAAAAAATGAAGTGAAATTCATTAGTTATACAGTAGGGGGTAGGGGGTGGGGGCGGGGGGTATACTGGAGTTTCTGGTGGTGGAATATGGGCACTGGTAAATGGATGGGTGTTTGAATATTGTATAACTGACATATAAACCTGAGAACTTTGTAACTTTCCACATGGTGATTTAATAAAAAGTTAAAAAAAATGTATGAAACAAAAATAAATGCAATTTGAAAAAATTTAACTGAATTATAACAGAAATACTATAAACAATACTGTCACTGTCACTGCCACTGTCATCTCGTTGCTCATCCATTTGCTTGAGCGGGCACCAGTAACTTCTCCATCATGAGACTTGTTACTGTTTTTGGCATATTGAATACACCACAGGTAGCTTGCCAGGGTTTGCCGTCCTACATAAATACCACAAATATATTCTACATATATATTCTACAAATATATTCTACTATATTTCTAGAGAAATACATAATAAACTACTCCCTACAATTATATTTTACATAAATCTTTGGTCAAGACAGTACTCAGAAGGAAAAACATTAACTTAAATATTACACTTGCTGTTAACCAAAAGGCTGAGAAGCAACTATTAACTTAAATATTAACAAAGGATGAGAATATATTTTAAGAAGCTTTAAGAAGCTGAGAGTCTAGTACAAAGGAACAGAGTACATGCCTTGCATGCACAGTTAAAATTTAGTCCTGATTTCTACTGACCCCTGAACATCACTGAGTTGACCCTATTTTCCTGGAGCATGACAGCATCTAAGAAGCCCAGGGTTGTTGGTTCTGGTGCTTGCCCAAGCTCTAAACCACCATGCGTGCACTCAGCATCCAGACTGACCTGCAAACACCCCTCAAGCACCTCTGAGAGAGAAGGACAACCACTCCCTACCCCACCATAAAAGAAGTTTTTTATAAGTGAAAAAAAGGTTGAAAGGAAGTAATGAAATTAAGCTTAAAGTCAATAAAGTTACAAATGACAAAGAAAATCATAGTTAGGATGCCACAGTTACTAAAAATATAATCAAAAGATCTTACAGAATACATCAGTCCTATAAATTTGAAATTTGGATAATCATAGTCACTTTTTTCCCTCAGATAATAGAAAGGATTATATTGTCTTTTTAATTAAAAATAAATGCTAATAATAGACATAATGCTTATATAAAATACTAAATACATTATTATATAACACAAAGCTGCTTTTTTATATGTTTTATGTTCAGAATTTTTTATTTACCTTAAATCATATAAAAATGAGGGGGCTGGAATGATAGCACAGCGGGTAGAACATTTGCCTTGCATGTGCCTGACCCAGGTTCGATTCCCAGCATCCCACATGGTCCCCCAAGCACCACTAGGAGTAATTCCTGAGATTCCTGAGTGAATGAGCCAAAAATAACCCCTGTGCATTGCCGGGTGTAACCTAAAAAGCAAAACAAAAAAAAAATATATAAAATTGAGTTACCTGAAAATATCTATTATTAGAGATAATGTCTAAGATAGTATTTTCCTGATTATTATAATCACTTGTCACTTTTTTTTTTTTGCTTTTTGGGTCACACCTGGCTATGCTCAGGGGTTACTCCTGGCTCTGCACTCAGGAATCACTCCTGGCGGTGCTCAGGGGACCATATGGGATGCTGGGAATCTAACCCGGGTCGGCCACGTGTGAGGCAAACGCCCTACCCGCTGTGCTATCTCTCCAGCGCCAATCACTTGTCATTTTAAAGAGTAAGCAGAGAGAAATAGCTTGAACTTGGAATGGAAAATTCACTATTACAATGTCAATTTTTCCTGCTTCCTTATTTGTTCAATTACAATAAAAATATGAATAAAATTTTTGTGAACTTAAAAGTTTATTCTAAAACATATATAGAAGTACAAAAAAATGAATAGCCAAGATACCTTTGAAGATGTGTGAAGACCTTTTAATCTTAAACTTAACATAACTACATGTTAGATATAAAAGTTATGGGAAGACCTTTTAATCTAAAACTTATCTAAATAGAGAAATTCTCATTTTACTTGGTTTTGTTTTTATTACAAACTGATATCCAATACTTTTCTCTCAAAAGGCAATACAAAATCAAACTTCAAATATTTATCCCCATACAATGCTTAGCATGTTAATGATGATTTTAAGAAAATGAAAGAAGGGGGACTGGAGTGATAGCATAGTGGGTAGGGCATTTGCCTTGCACGCGGCTGACCCTGGTTCAAATCTCAGCATCCCATATGGTCCCCTGAGCACGGCCAGGGAAAATTACTGAGTGCATGAGCCAGGAGTGACCCCTGTGCATTGCCAGGTGTGACCCAAAAAGCAAAAAAAAAAAAAAAAAGAAAAAGAAAAAAAAGAAAGAAAATGGAAGGTCTTTATCAGTGAGAAACACTTAAAGAAAACAATTATGAACAAATTGTATAATAAATAAAACAGGAGAGCTGCTTGGTTTTTATTCAAATATTAGTTAATAGCAGGTGGATATTGGTTAATAAATGATTATCAAATATCTAAGTATTATTTAAAATATTAAAGGTTTTGGGGCTGGAGAAATAGCACAGTGGGTAGGGTGACTGCGTTGCACATGGCCAACCTGGGTTTGATTCCCACCATCCCATATGGTCCCCTGAGTACCGCTAGGGATAATTCCTGAGTACAGAGCCAAAAGTAACCCCTGTACATTGATGGGTGTGACCCAAAAGCAAAAAATTTTTAAAAATAAATAAAAATAAAATAATAAAGGTTTTATATCTACCATGTAGTTATCAATTTCTGTAACATAATACAGACATTCTGAAGTTAGAGTGTATTTGTGTATAGTTTTCAGACAATTTTGTGGCATTTTAAAGTAACACATAAGAATGAAAAATATGATGAGAAAGAATATAGAAGGAAAACAAAATATGTTACAAGGGACAGTAAAATGCATAGAAGCAAATAAATGAATTGTAGCTTTTATTTTCCTAAGTGACACAAGTAATGTAGTTGATATAATCCAGAAGTTTCCAGAAGTGTGATCACCACAATGGCAACACAGGGTAGCTGGTGTCTTGTGATAAACATTATCTAAGGCTTCATGCCACACCTACTGATGGGTAACTCAGGAAATGTAGCGCAATAATCTATATTTCAATACAGCCTTCTGGGATCCTGATGCTTTTTAACTCTGAGAACTGCTGAACCATTCCAAACCACATTGCACTCAATTATTACTTATGGGAATGGACAACTGATCGTAATGTTGATTATAGGGATTAAATTCATAGAAGCAATTAGGGAAGAAAAAAAGACATTTATTTAAAATAGTACTTTTGACTAGCATAAAAGAAAAGCTCGGTTTTTGCCAAAATAGACTTAATATGAGTATCCGCTTACTAATTTCATGAAAACTTCTATTCTCCATGAAAGGGAAAAATACTCTTTTAAATACCGTAAGATATCTCATATAACTTTAAGGAATCATTCTTTTTTCTTTTTGGGTCACACCTGGCGATGCACAAGGGTTACTCTGGCTTTGCACTCAGGAATTACGCCTGGTGGTGCTCAGGGTACCATATGGGATGCTGGGGATCGAACCCAGGTCAGCCGCATGCAAGGCAAACTGTGCTATCCCTCCAGCCACAAGGGATCTTTTCTTACTTGTAATTCACAAATTTAAAAACTTTATTTGTTGAGCCAGAGCAACAAGAGAGGTGTGAGGCCCTACCCGTGCATGCAATGCAACCCTGGTTCAATGTAAACCTGGTTCAATGCAACCCCAGTTCAGTCCCTGCATCATGTATAGTTCACCAACCACTGACAGGAATATGCTCTGAGCACCACTGGGTGTGGCCCCCCAAATTTTATATATGTTCTACTGTCATTGAAAAGAAATTCTATCTAGCACATGAAACCATATTGTTGTTTCTAGCTATTTTCTAATAAAAGTTTTAAGGTCAGCAGAAGTTTTTTAAGTGTGTTTCAAAAATATTCTCACATATTGGGAGCTGGAGCGATAGCACAGTGGGTAGGGCGGTTACCTTGCACACAGCTGACCTGGGTTCGATTCCCAGCATTCCATATGATCTGCGGAGCACCACCAGGAGAAATTCCTGGGTTCATGAGCCAGGAGTGACCCCTGTATGTTGCTGGGTATGACCCAAAAAGCAACAAAAAAAGAAAAAAGAAAATCCTCACATATCTAACTCTAATATTTAGAACTAAAGCCCACTTCTGAATCACAAAATTTCGGTTTCTCTTATTTGTTTCACTCAGCCTTATTTACCTAATCACCATGTTCACATCTATCATATAAAATGACAGATTTCCAACTAAAAGCTCAGTAAACACACACAGTAGTCAACTTTAATTGTAAACAATCACACAAAAAAATGTTAAAGCATTTTTACCAATATGAAGCGCTGTGGGAAATTTTCTCCTAGCATTGTGGATGATTATTATGAACAAAATAAATGAGGTAAGGTAATATTACAATAATGATCTGGAACTGTGAGTCAAATGAGTAAGATTAAAGGCACAAAGAAACTCTTCTTAATAAACAAGCAGATAACTGCTGGAAAGAAAAATATGTTCCTTGCTTGAAATTAACTGCCAAACATTCTCAACCTACACAAAGCTGTCATAAAGGACATCTAAATCTGTCCTTGTTTGTAACATGTGTTGTGACAAGATTTGACAGTTTATCAAAGAACTATAATTGCCATCTAAACATCTAGCATTTTGTCAACTGCAAGTGTGTTTAGTGAAAGCATTTATTTTACTTAAAATACAACAACCACTTTTCTCTACTTTCTGAAAGAATTGACAGTATTTCTTTTCTTCTTAGCTGATCAAACTGCAATAGGACTCTAAATGATTTATGCTGGAATTGTGACGGGCAAAAAAACAATCAGTAAAGTAAGAAATTGATACCAAGTTATACATAAATATTCGGGATATTGACTCAAAAGACCTTGAAAGCACAATTCTCACAGATCTGTAGAGATGACATTTAAATATTCTTGCCTCAGGAAGGAGAAAGATAAAGCATTTTTCTGTACTATGCTTTTTGTTTCCAGAGTAATTTATTAAGAAGTTCTATCTTAAGCAGAAAGAATGTGCTGTTCAGTAGACATCTTTCTTACATGTAACTCATATCATAAAGTCAGTGATAAGATAGATGCTATTCTTAATCTACAGAGACCAAGTAAAACATGAGCTAAATCCCCTTTCAAGATTCATGAAACTGAAATGTCAGAGTAATGAAGATATTTGTATGATACTACTAATGAGTCATATGTTTCTGGAAAAAAAAATTGTCTTATTTATTTCTTAGTGGAGTAAACAGTGCTCATGATGTCCGAAAAAGGGATACAAGTGATTCTGGGCAAAACAGGCCAGTGGTTTAATGCAAAGGCCTGTGGATGCTTCCTGCTCAGGTCCTGGAGTGCTGGGCTTACCTGGGCCATAGGGGCCTGCTACTGGGGCCTCCTAGATTATACCCATGATGCTTAGGGAATCACAAGGTGCTGAGATGCACACATGGGATGGGCATGTGTGAGACATGCACCCTAATCATGATACTGTCTCTCAGATACTGTGAAAAACATTTTTTTTTGTTTTGCTTTTTGGGTCACACCTGGCAATGCACAGGGGTTACTCCTGGCTCTGCACTCAGGAATCACACCTCAGAGGACCATATGGGATGCTGGGAATCAAACTCGGGTCGGCCGCGTGCAAGGCAAACGCCCTACCAGCTGTACTATTGCTCTAGCCCCTGTGAAAACCATTTTTAAAGAAAATTTTTCCTGGTCTTGGGTTTGCAATTTTGTTGTTATCATTTTGATAAGAGAGAACAGTTACATGGGGAAAATTGTGTACATTTTTATATTTTTCCTTCATAATTCCCAGTAAACTTCAATAAAAAGAACTAGAAGTGAAACTGTGAGAGAGGCCCTATTTGAAAATTCAGGAATTACATGTTCTACTTTGCAATTTACCTCTAATTAGCTATTAGATCCCAGTCAAGTTGCTCATTCCTCTGGGCTTCACTTAGCTCTCCAATTGTGATGTTAGACTGGGTGGTCTCTAGGACCATTTTCATCTTTAACATTTTATGATTCTAGGCAAACTCGCTGGGACTTTGTTTGAGGTGCTGTAAGATTCAGAGCAAAAATAGCAGCAAGAGAAAAAAAATTCTCCTACTTAACACCTCACAGAAAATGCAACTAACTATGAGTTTTTAATGTTTATATTAACATTCAGTCCTATTTAGGTAATATTAAGTCTATTTAAAAATCTGTTTTGTTTTTCTTTAAAAACTGAAGAATGTGTGACACATTGAGAACACTAAGAGAAAAATCATCTTAATTGAAGCTGCAAGTACTTTTTAGTACTTCTAAATTAAGCTGAAGAATTTTCTTTAGACATCAGTGTATCTAGTCTTGTTGAGGATGAAAATTACTGGGGATAGGTGGTCTGTAGATTGTGTGACTGGAAAGAAGTTGATTGGGGGATTGTGGACAAGTGTGGGGGCATGCACTGTCAACCCTTATGGGTCTGAATAGAGGAGACACGTGCATTGATGTCAGGGAGAGATATGATTAGACCAGCACAAGGGAAGTGTGATGTCACTTTTGCTTATAGCATATTCATTAATATAAATACACTTTATTATATGAAATAAAGCATAGTCATTATACAAAAACACTTTTTATAGCAAAGCAACGTGTCTCATAGATGATGTCAAGTCTTACTCGTTTTGATTTCATTCCTAACTCCATTCTTCACCTTCTAACCATGAATGTAATCCATCAGGCTAGTTTAAACTGGGCTGCAAGCATTATCTGTAATTTCAATATTTGAAAACTGAATTTTTTTGGCTAAATCAAATCATCACAGAATGGAATGATCTATTTTTGGTACCTCTATTATTTTTATAGCACAGTTCATTGCTAAAATGCTATCCCATTCTACTCTTTGTCTCTTTACTTTAGCACATTGGGAGATTATATTCTAATGCACTTTGAGAGATATATTCTTAAAAATCTTCACTATTCATCATGAATAGCTTATTGTCAAATACATTGATTTTGTTGCAAAAATGATGAAAATCCCAATAATATGTTATTAGATGGCAATAAAATCTGACTGTCCTCTATTGTCCTGACGCAAACAACCTCCCTCCCTTCCAAAGATCAGCTTATGCATTCTTTTGTGACTGGGTTTCTTGCATTTAAAAATATCTCAAAGACATTTCCATATGATTCAACATAAGTCAGTCTCTCTGGTGACTTTTCTATAATGTGCAGTATATTTTTTGGTACTGTTAAGTATTTCTTAGGTTCAGATTTTGCTTTTATAACAATTTCAGAGCAGTTACTATGTGTAGCTCATCATTTTATACTCTGTAACTAGTACAACACCTGGAACACAATGGTTTTGGAAATCCTGACTGAACGAATACAGTAAGAAATAACTTTATTAGTATGTTTGGGGTTACTGTGAATATTTCTTTTGAGTAAACTTCAAGAAGTGGGCACATTCAGTCAAAGATCATAAGCAAAGTTTTGTTTGCTGCATATACCTTCCAATAAAATAGAGCTGCCATTTACTTAAGGCCCACCTGATGTGTGAAAATTATTAGCATTTTGACAATAAGCATTTTGCATAGGCTTATTAAGTGTTTTTCTTGTAGGATTGCCTACATATACCACTTTTAAACTTTAAAATTCAATTCAATTCCCTTTTTCACACTCGATTGAAAACTGTGTCTAAATTATGTTCCAGACACCTCCAACTTAGGAACTACCTTTCATCATCTTATTCTTCTTTTATTCCAGATTGCAGGGCCAGGTGTCATATTCAAGATCTCAAGATCTCATGTATGCAGGGCAATTGCTCCACCACTAGGTTACCCCCACTCCCAGAGCTAACACTATTTTTTTTTTAATTTTTTTTTATTTTTTTATTTTTATTATTTTTTTTTAATTTTATTGAATCACCATGTGGAGGGTTACATAGTTCTCAGGATTATGTTGGTTATACAGTTCTCAAACACCCTTCACTTCACCAGTGCCCATCTTCCATCACCAACCCCCCCAGTATACCTGCCGCCCCCTCCCACCTCCCCAGTCCCAACCCTTGCACATGATATGTTTCACTTCGTTTACGCCTTATTTCGATTACATTCCATGTTTCAACACACAACTCACTACCGTTGTTGGGGTTTCCCCCAAAAAAGAAAAGCAGTCCTATTGCCAAGGAGGCATTTGATAGTTCTCCATTGCTAAGAATATAGAGATATTAAGTCCCGCTGTTTGTTACATAGTTTTTCTTTTTCCCCCTTGCCCCGCGCCACCGAGTTCACGCCTGTTTTAGTAATCGCCACGCTGCCTGACAAGGGAAAAAAAAACCGAAAAGGATGGTTATTTCCCGTCATCAGCAGGCGTGGGGCTCTGGCTTAGTTGATAGACTTGTAGAGTATCTGCAAGCAGTCTCTGGAACCGACGGTCTTGCGCTGGTGTCGGCTCCGGCTCGAGATTCCACCAGCGTCCCGCTGTTCCTTGTACATAATTTTTCCCCTTATATCCCATTCCCACGCCACCAGGTCTGTTTGCTTAATGGACATCACACTGTAGTTGATGACACACCGCGTTTCTTCCCGAGAAAGAAGAAAATTTCTTCTCAGCCGGCGTGGGGATATAGCTTAGTTCAGTCTAGTGAGATGGCTACCACTTTGATTGCCTTCAATATTTCAGCAACAGACTTACTATTAGGATCTCCCACAAAAGTCCGCCCCATTAGAAAGGAACCATTACATATTGCTCATACTAAGATGACATTAAGTCGCGTGGCCGCGGCAGCGGCCGCGCGGTTTTGGGTTTCTGTATAAAGTCCAGGGAAAGTACAACCAGAAATAACATCACTATAAACTTTTACCCTTTTATGGTGCTCATAAGATGGAGAAACCTAGAGAGAGGCTCGGCGTCTCCGTTTTGCGCTCAGGAAAACCGCGGCCCCTGCGCTGTGCTCAGGAGGGAGGAGTTGAGAGAGAGACAGGTTAAAAGAATTGGGGGATGCCCGGGTCCCACAGCTTCAGCACGCCGTGGGGTCTCTGGTCCCATGCCGGAATTAGTTCAGTGGGCTGCTTGGGGTCCGAGGGCGCTCCCTCGGGCCCCTCCATCATGCTCCTTCCACAGCCGGGTCCAAAAGGAAGCACACGTGGGGGAGGTGGGTTTAAGTATCTAACTGCGGTGGGCGGGGGTCGCCGCCCCCGCCCCCTGGGGACTCCCGCAAGCGTGCTCACGTCCTGTTTTGGCTGAATCGGCGTCTCCGTTTTGCGCTCAGGAAAACCGCGGCCCCTGCGCTGTGCTCAGGAGGGAGGAGTTGAGAGAGAGACAGGTTTAAAGAATTGGGGGATGCCCGGGTCCCACAGCTTCAGCACGCCGTGGGGTCTCTGGTCCCATGCCGGAATTAGTTCAGTGGGCTGCTTGGGGTCCGAGGGCGCTCCCTCGGGCCCCTCCATCATGCTCCTTCCACAGCCGGGTCCCGCTAACACTATTTTTTCAACATGCAAAAGAAAGAAAAAAATGTTTATGCCATGATGATTATTTTATAATTTCCTTAAACACTCTGTCATTCTTGGGCCAGGAAAAGCTTTTCTTCTCCAGGGTCTAATATTTAAAAAATTTTTCTAATCTATCTTTTGTTTCAGACTGACAACTCTGAAATTCAATAAGCTATTGACTAGGCCCCATTTAATACTAAATTAGCATTAAGATTTCATTCCCTTATAAAGGCAGGTGTGTCCACTGTCAGCAGGAAAAGCTTAGTCCTAAAGTAGCCCAGAGGCATGCAGACAGCTTCTCTTTGAGATGCAAAACATTAACTCTTTGGAGAAAGACAGACAGGCACCATCCAGATGCAGAAATTGGAGAGGTATTTGGACGTCATAGAAGAGGAGAAGCTACAGAAGAATGCAAAGGTCCTGATAAGGTTATGTAAAGACCATCAATAGTACAAGGCATTGTGACAACACCTGGATTAACTTTTATGTATACAGAGAAATCCAGGCCAAAACCTTTCGGAAGAATTGCATGTAAACTCCTCCCAAAAACCACTGTAGGTTTGCTCTTCCAAGCTTGTGTTCTCTATTTAACACATATTCATTTCTCTCTGAGACAGTTTCCACTTTCAAGAAGCCCGTGTTCTTACATCTTTCTAAGTAAAGTTCTTTTAGTAAAAATTCAATCATGAATAGGCTTGTAATTTCATAATTCAAGGTGATTCAATTTAAAAAAAGAATTTTTTTTTAATGTCTTGCTTGGCTAAATAAATAAAAGTGTCCCTAGAGCAGGGGATGCAGCCCCAAAGACCACAGGGCAGGCCTGTCACACAGTAATGCTCACAAAAAGCACGTTTTTAGGGGTTTTATAGTTTTTTAGTTTTATGCATCCGAATTTGCTCAAGCAACCCCAAGCAACTAGTGTAGGCAGTAGTTTTTTGTTTTTTAATTTAGGCAGTAGCATTTTGTTTTTTAATTAATGAAGGATTTTAATCACACTTTACTTAAAAGTGGGAAGTGGATTACAAGCAATTTTTTTTTTTTTGGTTTGTTGTTTTGGAGCCATTCCTGTAACAGAGCTCAGGGGACAATATGAGGTGCCAGGGATCGAAGTGGGGTTGACAAGCGCCTTAACGCCTGGTGTGTGGTTCCAGCCAGAAAAAGGAATCTGAAGGGTATGGAGCCGGGGTGGGCGTGTGGGGGACAGCAGCGCGTGCTGGAAGGAACGCCAACGACCTGGTGGAGTAATAAACGACCTGGTGGAGTAATAAACGGAAGCCCCAAACGTTCTTCAATCCGCTCCCTCTCTGACTTCTGGTCCTGTCTCCGCAGGAGCGGCGGCAAATCTGGAGGGAAAGTGCCTGGGACCGTGGGCCAAGATGCCAAACATCAAGCTCTTCACTGGCAGCTCCCACCAGGACTTGGGTCAGAAGATTGCTGACCACCTGGGCCTCGAGCTCGGCAAGGTGGTGACGAAGAAATTCAGCAACCAGGAGACGAGCGTGGAAATAGGCGAGAGCGTGCGCGGCGAAGACGTGTACATCGTGCAGAGCGGCTGCGGCGAGATCAACGACAACCTCATGGAGCTCCTGATCATGATCAACGCCTGCAAGACGGCGTCGGCGCACCGGCTCACGGCCGTCATGCCCTGCTTCCCGTACGCGCGGCAGGACAAGAAGGACAAGAGCCGGGCCCCCATCTCGGCCAAGCTGGTGGCCAACATGCTGTCCATCGCGGGCGCCGACCACATCATCACCATGGACCTGCACGCCTCTCAGATCCAGGGCTTCTTCGACATCCCCGTGGACAACCTGTACGCGGAGCCCGCCGTCCTGAAGTGGATCCGGGAGAACATTTCCCAGTGGAGGAACTGCACGGTCGTGTCCCCAGATGCGGGGGGCGCTAAGAGGGTCACCTCCATTGCGGACCGCTTGAACGTAGACTTCGCCTTGATCCACAAAGAACGGAAGAAGGCCAACGAGGTGGATCGCATGGTGCTGGTGGGAGACGTGAAGGACCGGGTGGCCATCCTGGTGGACGACATGGCTGACACCTGCGGCACCATCTGCCACGCCGCCGACAAGCTCGTCTCGGCGGGAGCCACCAAAGTTTATGCCATCCTGACTCACGGCATCTTCTCGGGCCCGGCCATCACTTGCATCAACAACGCCTGCTTCGAAGCGGTCGTGGTCACCAATACCATCCCTCAGGAGGATAAGATGAAGCATTGCCCCAAAATACAGGTCATCGACATCTCCATGATCCTGGCCGAAGCCATCAGGAGAACTCACAATGGCGAGTCTGTTTCTTACCTGTTCAGCCACGTCCCTTTATAAGGGAACTGCTCTGGGATTACTCTGCTTTAAAATAAAATAAAAATTCACAGTTGCCCTCTGAATTATTTTCCCTTGATACTTGAAAAGTTTAGGATCCAGCTTGCACCATTCTGGCTTTCTACGTTGCATACCAGGTATAGAAAAGTTTTATTTCCAAGTTGGAAGGTTGGGGGGAGAAACAGATTGAAAACAATACCTATAGGTTTTTCTTATGGGGTTGGTTGTCTCATGCTGACTTCTTCCATTATGTTGTGAGCCTTGCAGGTTTAGCTAAGGTTCAGCTCCTGAATCCAGACTTTAGAGGGTGCTATGTAAAAGTTACTGGGGAAGTTTAGAATACTTCTCCTGTGAATGCTTTGGGGTTAAATTTGTATGGAACAACAATCTTTGGCAGCTATGCCTAGTCCGCCACCGTCTTGCCACCCTTGATCCTCACTCACATTTGTCATAAGTTCTCTAAGGTCTCTGCTAAATTGCCTCAAGTTCTGAGCAACTCCACACTTTCTTTGGGCTGAAGCCTTAGAAAAACAGCACCAGCAGCTTTCAATTTGAATAACTGTGGGAGATATTCTAGGGTGTGTATACAAGTGCAGTAAATGCATCTTTCAAGAGGACAAAGCTATCACCATTTGGACTCTGTATCCTAATTCTGTTTTGTACCTGTTTGTTTTGATTTAATTTTATTTTTATATTTTGTAGATGAATATCTTTGGATCATTGATCAATATTCCTGTCTTCTAGAAAGCAAACTTAGTTTTCATATGCTCTCTTACATTTATGTTACATATTTTTTATTGTGGCTTAATCTTAGCTTATTACCACAATGGTAATACATTTTATTCTTTTTTCAAAAGAATGGAAGGGCTTCACAAGTGGTTTCTCAGAGGGCTCTGGGAGTCCCAGAGTCAAGTTGTCTGGCAGTTCAATGCCAGTGCCCAAGAACATGGGGTTATTCAGGCCTGTTGGTACTGGAGACCACCTTAGCCACACAGCAGTAGCTTGGTTTTACCAGGGCCACACTCAGTGATGTTTTGGGGTCTTGAGTCCATATCTGATGGTGCCTTTCAGGACTACACTGGGGTATGCTGAGAAAGGGTGAGAAAAACCTAACCCCTGTACTATTTCCCTGCAGCACTGTTATACTCTTGTCCCTTTGCTCATCGATTTGCTCGAGCAGGCACCAGTAATGTTTCCATTGTGAGACTTCTTGTTACTGTTTTTGGCAACTCAAATACGCCACAGGTAGCTTGCCATCTCTGCCATGAGGATGAGATACTCTCAGTAGCTTGCCAAGCTCTCCGAGAGGGACGAAGGAATCGAACCGGGGTGTGCAAGGCAGACACCCTTCCCACAATGCTATCGCTATAGTCCAAACATACTATTTCCCTAGACAGCATATTTTAAGAGTGGTGTAGAGCTTTTCTAGACAAGAGTAAAATTTATTTTCACCAAGAAAATGCAGAAAATTCTAAAGATGACTAAAATGTGAAAAATTAAAATGTACACATCTTTAAAGGAATAATAATCATATTGTTATCCAATGTCTCATTTGCTCCCTCAGGTAATAAGCAACATGAAGCAAAGCTATTTGCAGTTCTAAAAGGATATTCTTTCAGTGTGTGCATTTTGACCAGTCCAAAAAGTGCTCAGGGGCTATTCCTGACTCTGTGATCAGGAGCAACTCCTCCTGGAGGGGCTCTGGAGAATCACAGGCAGAGTCGGGAGTTGAACCTGAGGTGGGCAGGATGCAAGGTAAAGGATTATTTTTACTCGAATTTATGTATCCAGGCAAGGTTAGAATTAAGATTTTTATCTACTGAAGGACCAAGAAACTTTACTGTCATGAATTCTTGCTGGAAGTATCATTTGAGTATTCTAAAAGTATATGCACAACCAAGGGAACTACTTGGCATGAAAGAGAATATCATGGTAAAAAAAATAAACTGTTAGAAAATTTAAAAATAATTTACAATAAAGATCATTTTAGAGGTCATCACATTTAAGAGAAAATTTTCACCAAAACACAAACCAAATTATTTTGAAATCTGTGAATAAAATTCCAGACCAAGTCTACAAAGCATGGGAGATTAGGAGGAGTAAGTCTAAATCCATTAAGGATTGGGGCCAGAGCAATAGAACAATTGATAGGGTGTTTGCTTTGCACATGGCTGGCCCAGGTTTGATCCCCAGCATTCCATATGGTCCCTCTAGCACCAGCAGAAATAATTCCTGAGTGCAAGCCAGGCTCCCCAAACCAAAAATAAATAAATCTATTAAGGAAATTGCCTAGTTTTTTTTTATGTTATTGATTCACCATGAAATACAGTTACAAAGCTTTCATGTTTGAGTTTCAGTCATACAATGACCAACCACCCATCCCTCCACCAGTGCATGTTTTCTACCACCAACATCTGCAGTATTACCTCCTCTTTCCCCCCTGTTTCCAACCCTCCCCCTGCCTCTATGGCAGACAATTTTCCCCATACTCTCTCTACTTTGGGGCATTATGATTTGCAATATAGATACTGAGAGGCTATCACGTTTGGCCCTTTATCTACTTTCAGCACACACCCCCCATCCAAACAATTCAACCATCATTGAATTAGTGATCCCCTCTCTATTCCAGCTGCCCTCTCCCCCAGCTCATCAGACAGGCTTCCAACTATTGGGCAATATTCCCAGCCCTGTGTCTACTGTTCTTGGCTGTCAGTCTCATATTATGTTAGGAAATTATCTAGTTTGGGAGAGAAGTTACACTAATGATTGACATTACAGAAAAACCTGAGTTATATGTTTTATCTAAAGCTCAAGGAGGAAAAGAAAGAGAAAACAGAGATACACAAACAACTCCCAAAGTCTTATATATTATAACAAACAGAAAGGCACAGACAGAACTAAACAAATCTATCTGAAGATAGGGTGAAAAATGAGGACAAAAACATGGCAAAGAAAATTATCACATGTATATTATCATGACAAAGAATGTGTATTATCTGAAAAGAATGTCTTTAAGGTGGTAAAAGGACTGGAGTGATAGCACAGTGGGTAGGGTGTTTGCCTTGCACACCTGGATTCGATTTCTCCATCCCTCTCAGAGAGCTCAGTAAGCTACCAAGAGTATCCTGTCTGCAGGGCAGAGTCTGGAAAGCTTCCCGTGGTGTATTCAATATGCCAAAAACAGTAACAAGTCTCTCAATGGAGACGTTACTGGTGTCCGCTCAGGCAAATCAATGAACAACGGGATGACAGTGCTACAGTGCTATATTATCATGACAAAGTCAACATGTTAATTTATGCAATATAAAATAGCTAATGAAATACTATTTACAGGAAATATACGTAAGCATGAAATTTGGGTATAAAGTCATAGTAAAAATGTAAATGATGACAAAGAAACTAAGAGTTATACTTTCAGTCAAAACAAAAGCATAAGGTACTTTCTGATTAAATGCAATTCTCATGAATCTATTGCTTAGACATTTAATATTATAATATTCACTCTCACTGTATCACTGTCATCCCGTTGTTCAGTGGGCACCAGTAACGTCCCCATTCATCCCTGTCAGATGCTAGTGTAGCCAGATGGCATATTGGGGGCTCTTTCAGGATCAGAGGAATGAGGACTATCATTGTTACTGTTTTTGGCACATCGAGTATGCCACGGGTAGCTTCCCAGGCTCTGCTGTGTGAGCAGGATACTCTCAGAGCTTGCCAGGCTCTCAGAGAGGGATGGGGGCTTTGGGGGTGGCCTCTAATCATCTTTACAGGTGTTCCCAGTCTACTGATTGTAAGCTTTTGGTCGACTGGCATGTTGTAACAATCTGCACACTGACAGACACACACCTGGCTGGGTCTCTGGGCAGCACCTGAGACATCTGCGCCCTCAGGTTGATCTCCTTGAGGTTGATAGAGTGAGCCCAGAGGTTGTTGAGCAGCTGGCAGAGAAGGACCCTATGGCAGAGGGTCAAACACCTGTGCCGAGTCCCAGGGCACCTGGTGGTTGGCTGACAGCACCCCACAGTGGATGAGCCACTGCGCATACTGCTGCCAGAGCTCTATGTCCATTGGCACTGCGACTCAGTCCCCATTATAATATTAATATTAAAAATAAAAACACATTTAAAAATCATTACAATAACATTACAATTCAATTCAAAAACTGTATTTTAGAATTTAAATAGCTCATTTTCACAATATTTTCACAATAAAGTAACCATATTTGGAAATGTATATTTTAGCATGAAAAAAAGCAACTAAAATATAACTCACAAAAGCCTTGACAAATCCTTTAAATTGTTTAGGGGCCAACAACCAGTGGTGCTCAGGGTTGATTCTTGGCTGTGTGCTCAGGGATCACCCCTGACAATTTGGGAGAGCAAGTGGGGTGCCAGGGATTGAATATAGGTGAGCCACATGCAAGGCAAGCTTCCTATATGCTGTACTACTCTTGATACACTCTTGATAAATTTTTCAATGGAATTATTTTAATAATTATTTATTATTTTACAAAATAATAATTATTTATTATTTTACAAAAATAATATCTCCCAGAAAACTACCTCTCTGTGAAATATAAACAGAGTTAAGCTTACTTGACCTGATAAAATCCATTAAATATCCATTCTTAAGAAGGTATTTGTTCTTAAGTATTCTTAAGTATGAAAACAATTCCATTAAAATTAGGCAAGTTTCTAAGCCAGTGAAACAAGGCAAGAAAAACGAGAGGTGGACAAATCGAAATGTAAGAGGCAAACATCATTAGCATATGTCATTACTGTCAACAAGAAATAGTTGGACTATCAAAAAAAAAATTTCCAGAAGATGTCAATAAAATGGTGGCATGTAAGATAAAACTCTCCTCTCCTAAATTCCATATATATATGGAATTTTGAAAATTTACTACTACCTAATGCAATACAAATATTTATAGCACCCCAAACTGAAGTACAACATAAAGATAATTACAAAAATTATACAACATACCTGAATATTTTGTAAATTATGAGTAGAAACAATATTTCAAGTATGATACCTTCCTCAAAATCATCTATATGAATAAAACATTATAGTCAGTATAAGTCCAGCAACAATACTAACAGGATATTTCTTTGGTGGGAGGAATGGGTGGGGTGCAGAATTAATTAATTCAGAATTAACTCCTGCATTCAGAGATCATTCCTGGCATTGCTCAGGAAACTAGATGTAATTCTGGGGATTGAACCCAGGTCCCCAAGGCTTTCATGTGAGGCAAGAGCCTTAACCACTATCTCTTTTCCCCTAAAAGGATTATTTTTTTGAAGAAAGTTTTGTTTTCCTTAAATGCCATCTGCAAAAATTAATGACAAAAAAAATTCAAGATTATTTTGAAAAAAATTTTTATAGTGTAGTAAACACTATAAAACTTTAGTAATTCAAATGCTGTATCAATGCAAGAATGGCCAGAATAAGTACTGTTGCTGAATTTAGATTCCTGAAAAAGACCCATGAGCGCTTATGGGAATTTAGTACACACATACCTGATTTAATGGAGTGACTGTGTTACTGGAAAAAAAGGAGCATAACCAAATCAACTTTATGGGAAAATCATTATTACAAATTCCCTGTGGACCTGCTTTCCTGATATCCTGCCTTGGCAACAACTCTTGCAATCCACTCAGGTTCTCTGAAGTGGGGATGAGCCTTTTGCGATGGTTTTTTTCTTTATACAATTGTTCAATTCATATCATAGCACTGCTGCTGATGGAGTACTTAATGCCAGTTGTCACTTATCAGCATCTAGTTTCTTGATGATTTCAACTTTCCTTGATTACATCCTGGAAAGTGCCTCCAGCCTCTTAAAACCTCCACTTTAAGACCCATTATAACACTGTTGTTGATATGAAATGTGTCTAATATCATTATTTCACTAGTTGACTCAATCATTTTTAGACAAACTCTTCTCCAGAAAACCAAATAAACAAAAGAGAAACCATCGAATAATAGAGGAAACATGCTGCAGAACATACTCCTTCAGTCAGAATTACAAGTACCCTAGCTGCAAGTCATAGTGTACTCAGGCACTCTATCTAAGAACAGTTTTACGCAAATCAATTCCTATTGGCTTAGTTCCTAACAGTACTTAAAAACTGAAGGGAGAGAAATAAATATATACACAGATATGTTTCTTCATTCTTGCAAAGTGATAAAGAAATATGCATATACAATAAAGCCAGTATACATGTCATCAGACAAAGAATGCGCTGCATCAATCAATGGTGCTAAGTAACTATTGACTGGGAAACTAGTTATTTTTTCTGCATCCATAGCAGATACCAAAAATAAATAAATTCCAGAAGGAACGGTTACTCCTAAAAAGAACTACAAAGCACTAGTAGAAAATGTGAAATAAAGTCCCTACTTTCAGTGGGCAAGATCTTACTAAGAAACATGTTAGGTATGGAACTCATAATAATAAGTTTGAGATGTGCCTTCTGGGGTTCTACGGGCAGGAAATGAGCAGATAGAACTCTCTAGCTGCAGATATGTCTTATGCTTCCAGAGAAAGAAATAATAGCCACAAGGTCAGGGTTGCAAAGAATGGTTCAGAGACCAGAGAACCACTGAGTGTCACCCAAAACCTGGCTGAGCTACTTCCTGCACCCACAGGCGAAGATGCAGGCCCGGGTGCCTAGAGAGTCAGGCACGAAATCACTGAGCATTATTTTCAGGCGTTCAAACATAAGGAAATTTGCCCCTTTGGATTTCAAAATCCTTTGGCAACTCTTTTATTCCTTTTAATTCCTTCCTTTTGGAATGGGAATGTATACCCCATGCCTGTATCACCACTGCATGTTGGAAGCAGATCATTTGTTTTCTGTGTTCACAGGTTCACAGATGGAGATGAGTTTTATTCCAGGATGGTTCTTGCTGAGTTTCACTCATATCTGATTTAGATGATGAAATTTGGGGCATTTGAACTGATCATATTTAGATGAAATTTTGGACTTGAGTTGAGGGTGTAGTGGATTGAAACTTTTGGGGAAGTTGCCATGGAGTAAACCTCTTGGACGTGGGATGAGGGGCTACAGGGCAGATGGAAGTGCACTGAATGAAAACACCCCTAAGAAACAAAAGCGCTAGCTTATGGGCTCAAAGAAAGACAAAAGAGCCTTTGATTTCCAACCCAGGCAGCCCTGACCACCAACTTCCTGTTAAAGAGAGGACTTTAGAAAACCAAAGCCAGTCAGTTGCTCAAAGAATAGAACCTGGACCTTATTCACTTTTCTCCTCATCAAGCCTAAAATGCTCATTAACTTCCATGCTCCCTCTCTGCATAAGTTGAGGGTAATAGTGCATGTGATGCAAGAGCAAGCATGTCATTCCTAAACATATGAGCAACCTTAGTGCCCTGCCAGTCACACATGCTTTTCCCTTTGTACATGTTTCTCCCCTTAACTCCTCAAAAACTCTTGCCCCAAACACATTGTTAACACTGCCTTGGCAGTGCCCACACCTGTGTCCGATGTGTAGCATGTCTTTAATAAATTTCTCTACTATTATCCACGCTGCCTTGCCCTTGAACTCTTTCTTCACCAAAGACAAAGAACCAAAGTAACAGAGCAGTCCTGTCCCCGCTCTGACTTCTCTTTATCAGGAAATATCTTTTAGTGAGTCAGACTGCAACAATGTGATTATGTGAAAATAAGAACCTTGGTCCTTGGGATGGTGTTCACTTTCTCACCCCAGTCTTCAGTTCCAAGGCTTCCTTGAGATTTAGGGTGGAAGAAACCCAAACACAAGTTGAGGAGATCAGGTGGACACAGCTATGATGCAAAGGTAACTATGTGGGACTAGGAAGTCAATTTTCCAAACTGAAAAGAAACCCCCCCACCCCAGGTCCTCTTTTCATTTCTTTGAGCTTCAGGAGAACAGTACTCACCCTGATTCTCTCCTTTCTCTGTGACTTACCCAAGTTTGCTCTCCAGTCACAGGTACTACCTCTACAAAGAAAATAAATATGCTACTCAGGGCTGCTAGAACCTGTGAACGTCATCTTACTTAGACAAAAGATCATTGCTATTATGTTTAGTATTTCTAGATGAGGCCATTCTGGATTTTGGGTGGGCCCTCACATACAATGTTGGTGTCATTACAAGTGGGAAAAAAGCAGGGGAGGATTTGAAAGGACGAGACATAGAGAAGGTGGAATGAAGTTGGAGGCAGACATAGGAGTGATAGTGATAGCCAGAGAGTGCCAAGAGCTGTTGCCAGCTGCAAGAAGCTAGGAGAAGAATGTGGAACAGATTTTCACTCAGAGCTTCCAGAAGAAACCAATTCTGCCGACACCTTGACTTTGGATTATTTATTTATTTATTTTTTGCTCCAGAACTGTGAAAAATATATTCTTATTGTTTGACATCACTAATTTTATGGTTATTTGTCTCTGGGGTCTTAGGAAACGAATACAGATATTAGTACCTGGAGGTAGGGTGGTGGTATAATAAATGCCAAAAAGTGGCATTGGAAATGATCTTGAAAGGGACTCAGTAGAGGCTGAAAGACTTTTAAGGGACATGAAAGCAGAAGCTCAGGTTACTTTGAAGCCCTTTGGTTAAAATATAACTATTACAAGAGATCATAGTGAACAGTAAAAAGAAAATGAAGAGAATGATACATAATTATTCTCATATCTTAGAAAATACATTTACTGTCATTAAAATTTAGTTTGATTCCTGACCAAGCCTCCGACTGCATTTTTATTGACCTGTATAGTGGTCTAGTCTAGAGAATGCTTGAAAATCTCTTCTATCATTCCTTTGCACATATTCACTTAACTACCAATAGCTTCTCTGTTATTCCCTACTTGACTAAATCTTACTGTTTTTTCAAAGACCATTTTTTTTACTAACATCAATCCACCCCCCCACCCACTCCCCAACACACACTCATGCCGTTGTATATCTTTCTTTCTCTGGTAAACTACTATTGATACATCATGTTTTTAACGTTTTTCAGAACTTCATCCCCTGACAACCTTCTTCCTTTTCTATGGCCCTCTCTATCCTAATAGTTGGCCCTTAGTATTGTACTATGGCCCCTTATTCATGTAATTTTTAAACTCTGGTCCACTTGTAATATTCTGGGGCACACAGAGAGCCAGATGGTCTCTGGCTGAAAAATGTATATCACTGCTTATATTATTGCCTTCTCTTGTGAGATCCTGGAGAATTTGGAATCTTATATATTCCTTGTACGAAGTGAACAGGGCACAAAAGCCTCAGCAAATTGAGAGATCAAGTATCCGATGTGTTCCATTGTGCTAAATGAGAGACCAAATAAATTTTTTTAGAAAATGGAGATTTCATATCCCTAATCCCCATTGCACACAAGGGATATTTACTGGAATTCAGCCTGAGTCTTAGTTTCTGAATGTAATGCTGACAGTATCTCTTATCAGATGACATGATTAATGATGTTTTCTTCTGAGTAGCTTCAGTTAGTGTTTATTAAGATGCTTCCCAAATTCTAATGCTATTTCAAAGACACAAATGATTATACTTATGAGCACCCTGTAAGATAAGGCAATGATTGAATGGTTTTAAATAATATGTTTTACCCAGATTTAATTATTATGCAACTAGTGACTTTCTTCTTCTCTGTGTTTATGCTCGTCATCTTGTTTCTTTCTTTTCTAGGAAAGCCATTATTTTCTTTACCCTGATTTCATTACAGATGGCTGGCAATGACTGGCATAACTCATTACGTAGAGCTAGGGAAGTGAACCACCCTTTGACAACATTAAAGAATATCAGGGGCCTAGGAACTGGCTCAAATGCTGAAACTCCTGCTTTGCACTTTGATGGAAGAGATGATGGAGACCTGATTCAGTTCCTGGTACTCACTGCACAGTCCATGTAGTCCAGCCCCGATTACATATGAGTATCCCCTACAGCATCATCACCACGTATGACCCCCAAACAAAGCAAACAAACAAGAAAGAGTATTCAGTTGTCCAATAGTCTGTTTCGTGGACATGAAACTGTACTAAATTATTTTCCTCCTTGCTTTACACTTCTATTTTTTCTCACCTAGTTGCCCTACCGCTTGAAAGGGGATTCAAAACAATTACCCTGTTAGGTCTCCAGGAATAACACATTGTGCAGGTGAAGAGAAAAGCCAATGGCACTGGGATGGGACCAAGTTAGAGAAACAAAAGGGAAATAAGGTAGAATGAACAAGAGGAACAGCAGGATGAGACTGAGAATCAGCAAATGGGCAGAATAAGATAGGCAGGCAAGTCCTCACAACTTTGAACTTCTCTGATGAAAAATCAGTCATCATCAGATTGATTTGTTGTTTGCCTCTGACCTAAAAATGCTCAAACTTCTACAAAAATATGTCTCAAATGATTACTGCTTAATAAATTAATGTTGTTGCTTGTCGTGACGTGGCGCGCAAGAGATCACGGGATGGGGGTGTTACTGGCACGCCCTAGGCCCAGATGAGATCCAGAGCAGCCGCACACGACATGGCCCCTCTGCTCCTTAAAGACTATGATCTGGTCCTGCTCTTTCTTGGTATTTTAAGTATATATACTTCCATTTCTTTTTTTTCCCAAACAACTATAAGTAAAATGTCTACCCTGTATCATTTGATACAAATATGTGAATATGTTCCAACATTTATTTTCCAAAATCTTGGAAACTGTCAAGCTAAAAGGAAAAATGAATAAAGATCATTTTTTTCTCTGGATTAAAAAAAAAAAAACAAGACTTGATCTGGGAGGTCTACTAACCCATCCTGGCACCCAGAGACTTATAGAAATGTATCTAGACTGTAAACTGAGCTAAAACAACAGAAATCCAAAACCGAGCTCCTATAATCTTCATTCTCAGCATTGGAAAACAAACTATATCAAATGTACCTTTTCAGCAGGTTTGATTGTTGGGGGAAAATTCCAAATAATAATAGTCAGTTCTCTGTTGAAATATTGAATGTATCCAAAGTATAGAGAGAATAAAGTGAAGATCATTGGCCACTCAGGTGCGGGGGGCGGGGGGGTAGGAGGGGGGATATTGGGGTTCTTGGTGGGGGAACAGGTGGACTGGTGAAGGGATGGGGGTTTGATCATTACATGACTGAGACTTAAACCTGAAAGCTTTGTAACTTTTGTCACGGTTATTCAATAAAACAAAATTTAAAAATAAATAAATAGATAAATAAATAAATTATTGTTGTTTAGAAAAAGATTTCTAAATTCAATGACAATTAAAATATTCCCAAACTATTCAAGTCATACAATCTTGGTTTATAACTTTTTAACTCCCAAACTGCCAGATCACAGGACTGCAAAAAATATGTTAAGAAATAAATTTAAATAATCCTGATGACCAGGCATGGTTAGAAAACACTAAGCCCCAAGTTTATAAAGGTTGATCAAGTTTGACTGTGGAAGGTGTTTTGGGCAAAACCATGATAAAATATGTTACTAATAGATGAAGAAATTCTGGCCAATACATGCACATGAGCAGTCATCTTCCTTTTGTATCATTGTGTCCTTCACCTCTCAGAGACCCTTTGCAGAGACTCTTTCTCTATACAGGAATCTAGGAACCCAATACCAATAGATCTACCAGTAGACATGACCTAACAAAGTTGGTGGAAATTATCCCAGTTGTAGAATCATCTCTAGACCTGAGTCTTCTCCATTGATTTTTACTTTGATCTATATTGAATAATCATAGAAAACTGTATTTGTGTCTGGGGCTAATATGTAGATTAACTTTATATTGCTGCTCACAATATATATTTAATTTTATTTATTTTGTTGGGTTTTGGGTTACACCCAGCGATGCTCAGGGCTTACCCCTGACTCTGCACTCAGGAATTACTCCTGGCGGTGCTCGGGGGACCAAATGGGATGCTGGGAATAGAACCAGGGTCGGCCTCGTGCAAGGCAAACGCCCTACCCGCTGTGCTATCGCTCCAGCCCCTGCAATACATATTTAAAAAAATAGGTCCTAATAAGGTTTTTTTGTGAGTTTGTAGATACAAACACATTTATATTGATATGAGGCAATAGAAACCAAAAGGAAGTTTTGAATTAATTAGTCCTTAATTTTAATTCTGGCTCTGCTCCTTACCAGCTATATTCCTAACCAGTCAATCTGTCTGATTCCTCATCTCCACAATGAAACAGAATACCTCACACAATTGCTGTGATTCACTACAAAATTGTGTGAAGCAGCTAGAACAGCTTTGGTCTCATGGAGTGCACATGAAATAAAGCCTAGATTCGCGCCCCCCCCCCCCCCATCGCACCCACTTCGTTGCTTTGCTTGAAACAGAAATCGCTCTCTATTTGGTAACAAAATTTGACTAGGAAGTGTGGAAATTTTTAAACACATTCTAAAATGCTATTTATTCAAAATTTGATAACTAATATATAGTCAAACAAACAGAACTCTAAAGCTTTTCTGTGTGCTTGGTTACATGCTGGATCCCAGGAAGGAAACTATGGCATCACAGTCTCTCGGTGTTAAATGTGACACTCAAGTCATGAGCACAAAACATAGAATTTTTTTCAGGAAAAAGATGGAATATAATTACCTTGGTCCTTACCACAAAAACAAATTATTATCTGGAGTTAATGAACAATTTTCTGAAAGATCTTCAGGAAATAGTAATGGCTATGAGCTGCATAAAATCTTCAATTATTAAAGTAATATTAATTTATATGCAATTACTAACTACGCTAAGGCAGAATGTTAAACTAACCTTTAAGAAACGAACATGAATGCTCTCCTTCCAAAGCTTCCACATAATTCACATCATTAGAAATCCAGATGAATGTATGGTCCCCCGGCCCACCAGGAGTGCTCCCTGAGCACAGAGCCAAGAGTAAGCCCTGAGCACTAACAGTTGTGGCCCTAGAACAAAAACAACCAAAAGTGCAGAGTACAAATCTATATAAGTCATAACAATCAGTCCTTGAACTTGATTGCCAACATTTTGGTGAAATTTAATATCAACATCTTTCAGGTTTCCTGGTGTGTAGGATAACATTGGTTTGTCCCTCGTTCCTTGCCACAAGGAGTTTAGGTTTAAGTGCTCTGGAGACACTCCCATTTTTTTGTTTATTTGTAAACTCTTTTCTGCATCCTCCTTCCCAACCAGTTAATCACCTTTTCCTAATCAGATTTTGTTATCTTGTAAGATTTGATCCTTCTAAGGACTCTGAACTTGTATTGTAAGCTAGTGTCTTTTGCATAGTTTACCTTAAAGCAATGTCTTTTCTGTATGGACACAGGAAGACAGTCAATATTGTGTTTATAACTTGGGAGTTTATTGAGTCCAATAATATTTACTCCTGAGCATGTGCTTTCTCAACTCAGTTGCCCTTAGTTCCTAGCACCCCAAGAGCAGGGTCCCGACAAGGGACGAAATAGACCCAGGGCAAGCTGTGAGCTACCCTGGCATCGAAATGGGCCAGGTCAAAGTGCCACAATGCTCAACTATAAGTTCAGGGCATGATCATGGACAATGCTGTCATGATCCAAAGGTAACAACGAGACTAGGACCCTGCTAGGATTAGGAAGATTAACCTGGCCTGAGGACTGTGGTCTGGAATGTATGGTGAGATGTCCTCAGGAAAAACCAAACTTTATATCTCTTACTGTGCTCATACAGAATGACATTGCTAGAAATATTAGAAGTAGATTTACTATAACTATTTAAGCAGATTACTAGCTCACACCCTGACACACCCTTGTTTGGAATCACATCCTTGAGCGGATCACTTTAGATGAGATTTCCTTAGATGAGATTCTGTTAATCTCCTCAAGAAATGGTCTTACCCTTCTTTGTTGATTTGTTGATATTAAAACCACTTTTGTGCTACTGCCCTATGTAATTTGCTATATAAACTAAGACTGGGGCAGAGAGGGAGACAGAAGAAGACAGGGGAGAGAGAAGAAGGAGATAGAAGAAGATCCAGAGAGAGATTCAGAACTGGGAGAGAAGCAGAGAGAGAGAACAAAATAAACTGATCAAGCATCTAGTTTGGCCTTCTCCCCTTCCTTCTGTTGCCTTCTCTTGACCAACAGCCACACACAGTGTTTCCAGAGCACCGAACGCAGGCAGTGAGAAAGAGCCTCCTGGAGAGCCCGAGAGTGCATATGCCCGTCGGCGTACCTTAGTTTTTTACACTGGTGTCTCTATTTTCTCTGCCCTGAGAATTTATACTTCTTCAAAATATTTATCACTAAAACTAAATAGCAAAAATCAAGTTAGAGGCTGTGGCTGTAGCTGGGTGAAAAAGCATGTGTGAGGTCCTGCATTCAATCCCCAATGTCACACATACACACACACAAAGTCAAATTGCAGGCTTTTAATATCTATATTACATTATTTCCAAGAGTTAACCTTTTCTTCATGTGACCCATCCTTTTTTTCTCAATTACTCTTATAGGAATTTACTAGTTTCCAACTTATTCTTATTAAATCAAGATGAAGTTCTTTGAATTTGCTATCTGGGGGAAGGTTTAGTTATGTTCCTACTGGTTCCCTGAGTCATCTTTGCAACAAATGACCAAGTTTAAGTTCTTGGATATTCCTTGGACCTACATACTCTAGTAGGTATCCCTTATGCATTAATCACAAGACCAGAAGTTTCTTTTGAATATGTCTCTTTTTCGCATTCTATCGGTTTATTTTTCTGGTCACATTGAATTGGACCCTTTTACTGAGCCCCAAGTTATGTTAAAACCCTAAAAGCTGTTCTGAAGAAAATCTTGAAGTAGTTTATACCATATGTGCTTCATATTTTTTACATCAGTTCAGATCTCTTGCACCATTACTTTGTTATGACAGTCTTAATGATTTAGTACTTAATGCTTTTTCTGTATGTTTCATGCATTTTATGAATTTTCCATTTCTAAAATGTTTATATAGATTTAGTGAGAAAAGAGCATTTTCTCTGTACTTTTATCTCTTCGTTGCTTAGGGTAGTAATAGGAGATACAAAACAGACTGATAACAAAAGCTCTTTTGATTTAAGATGTAACCTGTAGTAATGCAAGTTAGTACAACCACATTTTGTGTGTTTGTTTTTGTGTCACATCAGGTAGTGCTAGGGTATTCCAAGCTCCATGTTCAGGGGGTGTTCATGGGGATGTTCTGGGGATCTTGTGCTGGGAACTATCGAATTGAGGAAAACGAGGGGCTGAGGAGAGAGTAATAAGATGAGAAAGGGGAGGAAGTTGGGTAGGATTTAAAAAAAAAGTGGCCTGTAAGTAAATTTTGTATTTCCATTGAAAATACATTTAGCTGAGCAGTGATTCAGTTGTGTATAATATAGTGATTTGATTAAGAGATGCTTTCCAAGCCCAAATGTAAGTGTTGAGGAATACATAGCCCGTTCTGGCTCTATCAAAAGGCCATGGGTGTTATAATCATGGAAATTATCCAGTGGGCTACCTGACTCAGCTGAGTTAAGAGGCATGGAACTAACTTTTTTTAAAATTGCTATACTTAAAGAAAGTTTACAGGACATTTATTTCAAATGAGATTACTGAGGGAAAAGTAGACAATGAAGAACTATGTTTGCAGGAGAAGATAGAAAGAGAGAGGTAAAGGGAGTAGCATTAAAATTAATATCAATGTGAACTTTCTTTGAGACAAACTAGAGGCACCAAACAGAAAGGCACCAAAGAGAGTCATGCCTTGCAACACTTAATTGGCAACTACATGGCAGGGTGCTGGTCAATGGTTAACAACCAGCTCTCTGGAAAGGTCCTAATTTGTACTGTTAGTACAGTAACACTGTTGTCCCATTGTTCATCAATTTTTTGAGCGGGCACCAGTAACGTCTCCATTGTGAGACTGTTACTGTTTTTGGCATAATCGAATATGCCACGGGTAGCTTGCCAGGCTCTGCCGTGTGGGCGGGATACTCTCCCTAGTTTGCCAGGCTCTCTGTGAAGGACTGTTAGTATATTTCTGTGAAATAAACATACCCACTGTCAAACTCAAGCTAGAGTGCACACTTGCAGAATAGAGAATTGGGAGGGCTGTGTGCAGCTTGGTCTTATGGGCCAGTAGGCACTAGTTCTATCACTGAAGTTCAGGGTATTCACTGCAAGACCTTTCTGAAATGGAGGGTTTGTAAAATTCAATTATACTGTTCAGTACCCTGAGGCAGCTGGCTGTGAACTCTTTATTTTAAGAGGCCTGATTGTCTTTATTGGAAGACCAATGAAATCATATTCAGAAAGAATAGAGTCTTATTCTTCAGCCTCTGAAGGCAAGCTGACGAATATTTCAGAATAAACCAAATTTCCCACCAATTTTTCAGCTCCTGAAATATGTATGTGTGCACACATATATATGTGTATGCATGCATACTTAGATACATATTATACATATTACCTAATCCCTATTTGGAATTATCTATTCTGGGTGCATACATAAATAGAATCGGTGACTTGTTTCTTGCTTTCAGTATTGCCTTTTAATAAAGGGATAAAGGTCTTAGGAAATTCTTATGGGAAAAATTTAGTTTCTCACAATAATAGTTGTCATAGTCAATAATGTGTTCTTGTTATAACAAGATACCATAGACTGGACAATTTAAACAGCACTCATTTTTTTCCAAAGGCAAAGGGGAGGGGCAGAGAGAGAGAGAAACAGAGACAGAGACAGAGAGACAGAGACAGAGAGAGATCCATCCTCATAACCTAAGTCAAATTACCTTCCAAAAATCCCACTTCCATGTGTCATTACACATTACAAGGCTCTAATATACAAATTAGGGGTGTGTGACACAAATAATCCATAACATAATCATTTCCATATAAGCAACATAAATGTAAAATGGGGACATTGAGGCTGGTTATGATCAGGATTGGAGGGCAAGAAGTTGTTCAGGAAGTATAAGCTAAAACTGTGAACCTGATGGAATAATTAGCTTAACAAACACAACACCAAAAATATTCTCCTTTGGTCAACAGAGACCATAATCTAGCTATTATAATTCTAGAAAACTTAAAGTAAGAAGCTATTTAAAAATTAGTTGACCTGAGGGGGGTGGCAGGGTAAAAAAAAAAATTTAGTTGACCTGGGGCCAGGGAGCTATTTTAATGGTCTGGAGCACATGATTTGTATGCAGGAGGTCCTTGTTCAATCCAATCCTCAGCATCCATATGGTCCCCTGGGCACCATCAGGAGCACACCCAGAGCATGAATACAGAGCTGGAGGTAACCCCTGAGTACCCCCAAGTGCACCCCATCCTTCCCCAAAGAATTAGCTAATCCTTCTGTAGGCAAACCAATCTAGCTAAAAAGGTTGCAAAAATAAGTTGATAATAGAGTGATCTATACAAAATAAGTTTGGACAACTTTGATTTATTTAAATGAATAAAAACAAAATGTTAATTTATGGACATAATTCAGGAGGCTAATTAGTCATGCAGTACAGCATTGCCCTTCGACAGTTTATTTCCATCAGCAGAATTAATCACAGCAGAGCAGATGTAGTAGGGACAATCCAAGGTTAAAACAAATGATACAAAAGAATGAACTAGAGTACAAGATGATAACCTGGAGAAAGTAATGATTTATTATTCTGCCAGAGCCTTCTGTGCATTGTGCAACCACTTTATGCAAGCCTGTCTCCCTTTTAACCAGATTTCTCTGATTGTAGTGATCTTTTACTTTGCATTAATTTTATCTGCCTTCGAAGTTAATGTAACTGTGATAAGAGCCAATTAGTTTTGCACCATCGAGAAGCACAATGAAATGTGACTTAAGAAAACAAAGATAAAATTAACTGCCTAAATGAGACTACAAGGTAATCTCATCTTTGCTATTTTCTTATAGGACTAGAGTACCATACGTTCAGCATCATAAACTGAAGGACAACTATAAGGATATTTGACTAGAAGGATAAAGACGTGCTGTAATGAACACAATTCTTCCAGAGAGACATTAACCAGTAATTTAATGCTAACTTTCCACAAGACTTAAGATCTATATCTACAGATACATTACAGACAAATACAAATGTCAGGGTAGCACTATGGGGAACCAAATCCCTTTTATACTTTATGCAAGGGACTTTCATTAAGAAATGAAATGAGCAAGAGGGTCTTCACATGGTCTCACATGATTATGCCATCACTACTGTTACCTTGTTGCTTCAGTATATAAGTTGTATCATTTTAGCTGCAGAAGTTTTCAAGAAGAAGAAATTTTGGAGAAGCTAAACTTTTGCATTTTTGTGTATATCAGTTTATGCTGCCAGTAAGAAACTTATGCAAATAATGGCTATATAACGCAAACACATTCTTGGCATCATTTATTTCTAATAAAATATTTTAATACTACTAGAGGTTATTTTGAAGACTAGAAAATTTAATAATAAAAGAATTTTTGAAGTAAAAAACTGATATTAAAATTGAAAGATAAAAAAATTTAAATAATCTTACTTTAAAATCTATATGGTAGGAACCTGAGAGATAGTATAGTGGGTAAGGTACTGTCTGCATGTGGCATACCTGGGTTGGATTCTAGGCACCCCTATGGGTCCCCAAGTCCACCAGGAATAACTCCCACTTGCACAGCCAGGAATAAGGCCTGAGCATTGCAGGATGTGGCCCCAAAACAAAACAAACAAAAAGCCTTTGTGGTCTCGGGGAGCAATAGTAGAGTGGTAGGGCACTTCCCTTTTATGTGGCCAGCCACAGATCAATCCCAGTGTCCCTTGACTTGGCAGAGTGATCCCTGAGCACTTCTGGGTGTAGTCCCCAAACAATCGAAAAAACTATAGGTGGCAAAGTAGCAATAAAAGTTAAACATCAATCTTGGTCACGGACACAACATATAGGGCAAAGAATCAATAGCTTTCATATCTAAGCTTAAATAAATAAGAGAATATATGATCATCTCAGAAAAAATTTAAACAACAAAAAAAATCTAGGTATCTTGCAACTCAAAGATATTTTCTCCAGTTCTGTGTAGATTTTTTTTTGTTTTGTTTGGTGGCGGGGTGGGACACACTTGGCAATGCTCAGGAGTTACTCCTGGCTCTGTACTCAGGAATTACTCATGGCAGTACTTGGGACCATATGGGATGCCAGGAATAGAACCCGGGGCTACCACTGCAAGACAAGCACCCTACCTGTAGTACTATCAGCTCCCAGTTCCCTATTGGCTATTTTAAAAATTGTTAAGAGGATGTTGTTAAAAATAGTGAAAATTAAAAAGAAACTTAAAACATATGCATTGAGAAAATATTAAATAAGTTTATTTACTCAATAAATGAATACAATTCATCCTGCAAGGATACTACAAGCATTAAGGCCTTGGCTCCCTACTCAATCAGCCATTTAGAATCATCTGAGATCCTTATTTATTCATTTTTTGTTTGGAGGTCACATCTGACAATGCTCAGGGATTACTCCGGGCTCTGCATTCAGGAATTATTCCTGTTGGTGCTCAGAGGATCATATAGGTTGCCAGGGGTCATACCTGGGTCAGCTGTGTGCAAGGCAACTACCCTACTCGCTGTACTATCTCTTCAGTCTCTAGAATTATCTGAGATATTTAAAAATTTATAAGAACCAGCACGCAGCCAACCCGACTTTGATTCCTCTACTCCTTTCGGAGAGCCTTGCAAGCTACCGAGAGTATCTCGCCCGCATGGCAGAACCTGGCAAGCTCCCCGTGACATATTTGATATGCCAAAAACAATAACAACATGTCTCACAATGGAGATGTTACTGGTGCCTGCTCAAGCAAATCTATGAGCAACGGGATGACAGTGATACAGTGACAGTGATAAGAACCAGGTTGCATTAAGTGATAGTTTTTGAAGATGAGAAACAGGCATTAATTTTTTATTTCTTTTTGTTTGGGGGCTATACCTGGCTATGCTAAGGGATTATTCCTGTCTCTATGCTCATGGATCACTCTTGGCAGTGCTTGGGGACCACATACAGTTTGGGAAATTGAATCTGGGTTGGTCACACGCATGAGGACAACTTTTTTAAGCTCCTAAGAGGCAATGTACTGTATTATATGTACTGCATTATATGGAATCTCCAATTGTTTAGAAAATGTTATTTTGAATGGCTATTCATAACTATTTTTATACTAAAAAAACAAGAAGCAAAATAGTATTATTCACAATATAGGGTGGTTCGGTAGAGCATTAGTTTTTTTTTTTTTTCTATTTATAAAGTAGATCATCTTACTAAACCTCAAGTTTCTGGTGACATGCTTCACCTTTACTAAATCTGAGTGTACCAAGAGTTAGTTCTGGTCTATATATAATCAATCTGTGCACTAGACAGAAGCTCAGGGTAGCTTGGCAATGATGAATACACACACCAAAAAATGTTGTGCAGTAACCCGGTGTTAATTTAGGTGGATGCCTTGAACATTCGAGGCCTTAGGCACCAAGCTAGCACCAGGAAACAAAAATTAACAGAAACTACCAAAATCCCCCACACTAACCCCTACTCGTCCCTCTCCCATCCCAGGTAAAATTAACATAATGATAGGAGGTAAGAAGAAAGGAAAACCCAGAGCGGCTTCTTGCAGAAATGCATCTAGACTATGAACTGAGCTACAACCTCGTGCCACCTGGGGAGGGACTTTCCTTCTCTGCCCTGTATTTCTGAGTGGAAAATGGTGGTGGCGGCAGCATCCACGTGGTGAGAGCCACCCTCTAAGACCCCCAACCCAGAGGTAGGACTTTTTAGTGACCGTAGCCTGTAGGTGGTCCTACGAAGGGGGGCGTTACCGGCATGCCTTCGGCCCAGATAAGATCCAGACCTGCAGCGTGAGAAATGGACCCTTTGCTCCTAAAGACTATGATCGAGAGGTCTTCTAACCCATTTTGGCACCCAGAGCGGCTTCTTGCAGAAATGTATCTAGACTGTGAAACTGAGCTAAAATATCAGAAACCCAAAACCACGCAGCCACTTCACTCTCAGCAATGAAAAGAAATTATTAAATGATGCCTTTTCAGCAGGCCTGATTGTTGGGGGGAAATTCCAAACAATAATAGTGAATTCTCTATTGAAATATTGAATGTATTCAAAGTATAGAGAGAATAACGTGAGGATCATTAGCTACTTAGGTGGGGGGTGGGTGGGAGGGGGGTATATTGGGGTTTTTGGTGGTGGAACATGTGCACTGGTGAAGGGATGGGGGTTTAATCATTATATACTGAGACTTAAACCTGAAAGCTTTATAATTTTTTTCACGGTGATTCAATAAAATAAAAACAAAAAAAATTTTTTTAAATTAAGTTAGTTGCATATCAGCTGATAACTTCTAAAAACAAAATCATTTCCTATATAAACATGATTCTATGCAAGGTGATTCAATAATATCACGTCTATCGGTTAATAAATTATGTGGAACAAAAAAAAAAGAAAGGAAAAAAGAGAGGGGTGGAGAGGGGACAGGGCTGGACAGGGTGGGTCAGGAGGGGCCACTGGATGTGGTCTAGTTAGTAGTCCATCATGCCTCTGACCTGCATCTCATGGATGAACATCACTAAGACTGGGTTGAGGTGGCAGCCCATATCCCACAAGCAACCTAAGCCCTACTCAAAAAACAAAGAAACTGGGGGCTGGGGCGATAGCACGGTTGGTAGGGCATTTGCCTTGCATGAGGCCCACCAGGTTCGATTCCCAGCATCCCATATGGTCCCCTGAGCACCGGCGGGGGTAATTCCTAGTGCAGAGCCAGGAGTAACCCCTGAGCATCACCGGGTATGACCCAAAAAGCAAAAACAAACAAACAAAAGAAACAGAATAGAATAAAGAGAAGTAAAAATGGTCCCACCCTGTGGCTGAGTAACAACCAGTCAGTAAATTGTTGAGGGTCAAATACAGGGCAACAGATATATTCAACAATTAAGAAGAAAATCAAACAGTGTGAAAGTGGGTTACCCCCACTCACATCCAGTGTATGATGGACAGATTCTGTCCATGTGTCTGTAACAAGAGAGAGAGAGAGAGAGAGAGAGAGAGAGAGAGAGAGATGGGGGATGGGGGATGGGGGATGGGAGGAAGATGGGGAGAGGAAGGGAGAGGGATGGAGGGAGGGAGAAATTAAAGTTGAACCTGGCCTGCAGTTTGCAACACATGTGTTCAGCCTCCTTTTATACCACCCTCTCCCAACTCAGCCATCCCCTTTTCTATTTTGATTTGCTGCCTGTTCTGTGGGTGAGATTTAAGACTGACTAAATTCTCCCAGCAGCCTCTCTTCCACTCACGCTGTATCAAAACTGTCAATTTGATCAGGAACAGTAAAGGTGGGTCTCTGTGTTCATCCAGTTTCCAGTTCTTTAATATTTTCAAGGATGAAAATATTGAGTAATAAACAGTGTTTAGACTGAGAGTTAGAAAATAAGAAAGCTCGTTGGAAAGTCGAAGAGAAAGAAACTCCCCTGCAGGTACTTGGTATAGGGGGAACTTGGTACAGAACAAAGCATGGCTCAGTTTCCCAGGGTTGGTATAGGAAAACTGATTCTTTGTGGTACTTAGAAAAGTATCAGAGGATTCCCATTTGTTTCCCAGAACTGTCTAGTTAATTTAGGGCCCATTTAAGTTGCTAAAATAAGATCATGATAAGATAAAGCAGAAACAGAAGCTTCCACTGTCAAAACCCTGAGGCATCCCAGACTGCAGAATCCTACCAATCAACTCTAGACTAACTTTCCACCAATCGTCTACACTGGCTGGGTCCTGAACCTTTTTGTTTATATATGGCTCCTCTGTTAGCATATGTAAGCTTCTTGAAGGTGTATAAGGCCCAAATAAATGTTTCTGGTTTTGATCTCTGTGTCCTTCAGCTTCTCTGTCAGCCATATCACAGTGTCATACCAAGAAAAAAGGAAAAAACGGGGTTTATCAGATTCCTGCTGGAAAGAACTGCTATGAGTTTTGAAGGAATCAGACAACTGCACTGCACCTGCGCAAACAAAGGTATGCGCAAACAAAGGTCTTGAAGCAGTTTAGGGGGAGAGGAAACAAAATAAATAGAGTCTCACAAAGCATTACCACACAAAAGCTGTGAAGTGATTAGGCATTAATGGCTGATTGATCATGACAATGGGGAAAATGCAAGATATGAAAGACCAATGAGTACCTTAGAGGTGGCATTAGTGGAACCACAGAAAAATACCTGTAAGAGATTCTCAGCCTTACCTGGGATTCAAAAGATCCACCAAGATCTAGTCTCAGAGGCTGGGTAAAATCCGAGTGAGAACTGTTAAGGTATCAAGTCTTGGCCAGAAGTGCTTAAATCTCCTTTGATCAAGACACTGGGGGTCTCTGTTACTTTTTTTATCATGAGTTCAACAAAATGATAGTGAAATACATTTTTACTTCCTGTGTGTCTCTCAAGTTTGAGTGAAAAGAACAGAGGTGGTGATGAGTTGGGGCTTGTTCTTTTTTATGTACACTCGGACTCCCGAGAAATATTTTCATTAATACTTACTAAATGATTGTCGATTCTGTACATTCACATTGGCCTTTTACTTTTATAGGGTTCCCATTCACCATCACTACCAGGCAACAGTTCTGCTTACTTTTGTATTCCTGCATTTGACAAAATCAGAGGATGAGTTCTACATTCTTCTTCAAATAATACTCTTACAAACAATTATGAAAAAACCTTCATGGAAGTCCTACACTTAGTAGCCACTTTTCAATTTCCATTAAATCTTTCTTATTTTGGTAATATGGCATAATGAATCATGATATATTCTTTACTGGAAAATGGAACTACATCTATCTGATGTATTTCTGATAAAATCCTACTTTACCATTTAGTAATAATTTATTTTAAATACAATAACAGATTTAAGTGTCTTTGTTCAGTTATTTTTATTAAATGAAATAATAGCTCAATTCAAAGGAAAATTTTTTAACACTTCAATTTTATAGGAACAGATAGTAAGTGAATACTCAAATGTGGTTTTATGCACATACTTTGTTTCAGAGAGATTATTAATCATTCCTTTCAATCATTAATAGTTCAAATATAAAAGTAGATTATATTGGGTTAAAAAGTTAGTGGGGTGAATGTAATAGAACTGACATTTACTTATATTTCACTGAATATGCAGAGGAAAGGGAACACTATTCCTAGCAAAACAAGAACTAAGTTTTTAAAAAGCTAACTTTTTAAAGTTTACTGGTATGGATATCAAATTCCTATTCCACATTTCATTAGTTATATTTGAGAATAGTGGCAAGTTCCCTGTGAAGTATTCGATATGCCAAAAACAATAACAAGTCTCACAATGGAGACGTTCCTGGTGCCCACTGGAGCAAATTGATGAACAATGGGACAACAGTGCTACAGTGTATTTCAAACCTTAGCATTTTAATATTATGGAAATGATACATTTGGTTACTTAAATCAACTATGTATTTAAATCTTAAAATGAGGAATGGGGCATCTCAATTTTCTTTTAATTTTCATAATAAGACAAAAAGTTGAAGTTCATAAATGCAATACCCTATATTATTTAATATTATTCTAATATTAGTAGTATTTAATATTCCCCTGGCATACTTATTGTAACCTTCAAAATATATAGTTTACTACTTTACAGTGATACTGCACTATTGCAGTGTATTTTTTAATTTAGATGATCTAAGATTTGAATACTACCATAAATTTTAATATAGAGTATTATTTGAAATACTGTCTTCACTACAATATTGATACCAAATACTAAAATAGTAAAATATTGTTCCCTGACTGGTGGAATGCTAAGTGATTTTTATTCTCAGTTCTAGCTTTTTCTTATTTCTATATTTTTTTAAACAAAGCACATAAAATTTACAATGTGACAAAAATTACTTAAAACATATAATCATATGGTATCTGGTGATCAACAGCCTTTATAAACAACTGCCATGACAATCCCTGCAGAGTTAGATTCTTTGATTATAATTCTGAAGCTTTAGCCACGACAAATGCTAAAATAAAACATTGCTTCCTGAACCTAAATTCAGCTGTCTTTTTGCACGAGTCTCAGGACATTTATTTTATACAAAGAGTGCAGAAACAGGCCCCCTAATAGCAATGGTACTATATCACTAAAATTATGTTGCATTAGTCTTTGTAAAAAGGCCAATCAGCAGAAAACATATTCTATAAAAGCACCTTCTGCATGGTCCAGGATCATGACTTACCTTGACTGAAAAATAGGGAAACTAAAGAACACAGAAATAGTAGTCAACTTACATTCTACATTAAGTTTGAATTATTTTTCTTCAAGGAGTTCTGAGGCTGTTCAGTGTGTATTAAATCTTGAACAAGTTACAGGTTTTTGGAACCAAACAGTAATTGGTTTGTAAAACCAGCTTAAGCATTTCCATCTGCACACATAAAATTTTCATTAATTTTCTTTCTAGCTATGTTTGGAGGCATAGCAATGTATTTTGACATTGGGCTCTTATCCACATTTAGAGGACTGAAAGGTCATTATACCTTCATTCTCTGTGAAGACATTTCTTGATAATAATAGACTATACAAAAATAGTACCAGGTGATACTTGGATAACAGTCAAGTGGAACTCTGCTTAGTCTATAACTATAATTTTCAAAGGCCTCAATTCTACAAATATTTGAATGAACACTTTGGTTGTGTTAGTTTTATCTTGTATATTTTGGTAATATTCTGACTACGGATATACTGATTACCCTATATCAATATACATCTCTTTCCTCTTCTTACCCATTAACTAAAAAATAACCCCCTTAATATAAAGTATGGAAGGCAATGTCTTGAGGGAATGCATATAAGAATATTCTAGTGAATAAATATGGAATTTTAGTTAATCTAGTTCAATAGATTAATGAAATAGAATTTTGAAGGTTAAATAGGATTGGCATGATCATCATGTTCTGAATCTATACTTATTTCAAAATGTATAGTTTATGGAATTTTATAAGCTACATTTAAATTCTCATGGGAAGAGAACATTTGAGTTTCTTTTTTTATATATATATATTTTATTTTATAAAATAGTTCACTGTGTTTCATTACATTTAATATTCAAATACCAATCCCACCAGCATTACACCTTCCCATCACCATATTTCAGATGTTTCCATCCTGAACCCCAATCCCTGCCCCAAAGCAGAACCAAAATAATATATTTTGTATTGTTTATTATGAAAAACTGCTGAAAATGCTACAAAAAGTATCCTTAGAGCAAAGAGTGTGGAGATTGTTGTATTTTACCCAGGGGTCATTAAGCCCTTCTATAGAGTTCACATACATGTTGTTAAAGGTTGAGCTTTGTGTGCTTTGTATGTATGTATGTATGTGTGTGTGTGTGTGTGTGTGTATACACACACATATATATGGACTCCACGCCAGGCTGTTTTCACTCTGGGCGCCCCAGAAGGGGGCTGGTGAGAAACCTCCCCGCCCCAAGAGACCCAGCCCCAGCAGCCGACCTCCACTACCCAACCACCGCAACACTCCAGGCTGCTTTCCGGACTGCGCAGCCGTGCGACACATTATAAGATACTTTCTACTCATTTTCCATAATTACCACACCATATTTGATGAAGTTCAGACAGTAGGCAATAAAGCATAGAGAATAATATGTATATTTTATATATTATATATATATTTTTGCAGATATATATATATCTGTAAAAAATGAATATTTCCCTCTAAGATTGTTTGCCTCCTGCTTTGAACCCTATCAAATGTGATGCGGCAATCTTGGATTATGGGTAGTATGTGTGGTTTGAAGTAGCATTCGAGGCCACACGGTCCAGGAATAGATTCACTCGTGGGTAATGCTCTGCTCAAGCACGTGGAGAGTGGGCATGGTGGAGGCTGGGTTCTGAAGGTTTTCAGCTGCCAGGGCTGGGTCCCTTGGGGCAGGGAGGGGTCTCACCCTCCCCCCTCTGGGGAGCCCCATATTAAACAGCCTGGCACAGGGTCTGGTAGAAGAGAACATTTGACTTTCTTGTGGAGGTAAGTTCTCCCTCAAAAGTGGAGTTTGGCTAAAATAAAACCAGCTTGAAACATTTTAATGTACCCTTATTTAGAGTAAAGTTTCATGGAGAGGAAAACTGTACTAAAATTAAAATTGCCCAAACCGATTCTCACCTATTTAAAATCTGATTTTCATCTTAATATATAATTTATTTTGTAAATTTTGTAAGATATTGTTTTATATTGCTTTTTTTTTTTTTTTGCTCGATGGGTCACATCCAGCAATGCACAGGAATTACTCTGACTTTGCACTCAGGAATTACTTCTGGCGGTGCTCAGGGGACCATATGGGATGCTGGGAATCGAACCCGGCTCAGTCACGTGCAATGCAAACGCCCTACATGCACGCTGTGCTATCTCTCCAGTCCCTTGTATTGCTTTCTAATACATAATATTATTCATAAAAACTTTTCTTCTAAATTTTATTTAGCAGAAACAAAATTTGCTATTGTGCTATTTTATGATGCCCTCACCCTATCATTATTATAGAGATAGATTATTTAGGCTGTCAGTGACTACTATAATTTCATAATTACATCAGCAATGGTGATAGGTACAATGCATTCAACACTAGAAATTGAACTTGAGTTCTAATACTGACTGGATATTTGATATTTGACTAGTTACTTAAAATTTTGAAATGCTTGTTTTATCATCAGTGAACTTGGATAACAGTCAAGTAGAACTGTGCTTAGTCTATAACTATAATTTGTAGTGACTTATAAATCTGAAAATAATACCCATTTCAGGTTGCTATAAGGAATAAATAAGAAAAAAATTCTATCTCTCTTTTTAACTCATAATGTTCTTTAAGACATATTCTGGTACATTGTACCCTGCTGTTGGTTTGCCACCAATTGATTTGCATTTATTGAAAATTAAATAAGAAAAAACTTTGTAACAAATTAAATAAGAAAAGTTAAATTCAAATTCTCCACAACAGATTAAGATAATAGTAATTATGTATTAAAAAGTACTCTTTTGATCAACAAACTTTATAGGTCAGGTCAGAGAACTTTAAATCTATGTTAAGCTGAATTCCATTTCATTATTAGTTTGATCATTCTCTTTATTGAACATTACATACATCAATATTTTTATCTGGCCATAGTATTTTTAATAGCTGTCCTTAATTATCCTTAATTATCCTGTCAATGCTATTTACTCTAAACTCTTTATTATTTTGGACTTCAGTCAGCACAGTAATGTTATATTAAAATAAGAATATAATGCCATGAACCTAAGTGTTAACCAAATGAGGCTTGATTTGGCTAAAAGCCTAATTACAAGTGGAGGAAAAGAATTTAGTGCCTCAGGTAGATTTACTTTTAGTGACGATCAAATTATTAAATGTTTACTGCAAGGGGAAAAGTCTTAATAAGAATCTTCCTGCAAATGTAGGATTAACCACAAAGCAATTAATAAAAAATGATTGCCACTTATTCACAAGGAGAGAAGTATTAAATAGTCACTTACATGCTGTTATGACCTTTGTCTTCTCAGGCAGTGGAAATTCTAAAATCAGTCAAAATTTTGGAAATAATCACATAGTTATCCAGTTGATTTGCAGAATTTTTCCTGGGACTTCAAATTCTCTTTTCTTGGTGGGGTTGTTTAAAAAAAATATTAATAGTGCAAGTCAATTATCCTATGTTATGCTACTCTGGAAACTTGCACAGATATGTTAAGAGAGTAAGTTAATTAAAATAAGAAGCAACGACTAGTTTTCTTCATCAATTCCCATCTGTTGTTAAGAACTCATAATTACAGCATACTGTCACTGATCAAAAGCACAGACAGATAACAGGAAACAGAAGGGAGATTTACAATGCCTTTTCCTACTGGAAAGGTTCTAGCTCAGTCCCCTTCTAACTGGTACATTGAGTAGACATAAAGCTCGGGGTTGTAAAATCTCTACTTTTCACTTCAGCATCACCATGGAAACACCTCCCCCTAAGAGAAATAATGAGATGGTAATGAAAGCAGCTGCCAAGTAGTGAACCTAGGCACAAGCTAAGCTAGAGTTACTTAGGCTGAAAAAGTGGTAGGAGGGTCAAAAAGACTGGGTGGGATGGACAAGAAACAAGACGATAGTCCATTGGTGGGTTCTATGGGATGACATTCAAGGAACTGCATAGAATCTAGTACTGAAACCCACAGAATTTTATTAATGTAGATTTGGGTAGTAAAATTTGTGGCAATACAGAGAACATGGGATATAGAATGAGTTGTGATATCTGATTTTAGCCTATTATTTCATACATTTAACACTTTATACTCAAAATATGTAACTTGACCCTTTAGAGGTCTTTTATATTTAGCTGGGGCTGGGCCCTACGGAATATGTATCACTGTATCACTGTATCACTGTCATCCTGTTGTTCGTCAATTTACTCAAGTGGGCACCAGTAACGTCTATTACACTCAGCCCTGAGATTTTAGCAGCCTCTCCTTACTTGTCTTTCCCAATGATTGGAGGCTCTTTCAGGGTCAGGGGAATGAGACCTATCGTTACTGTTTTTGGCATATTTAATACACCACGGGTAGCTTGCCAGGCTCTGCAAGGAGTATCTCTGCAGGATACTCTCAGTAGCTTACTGGGCTCTCCAAGAGGTATGTATATATTTGTTACTGTATTTGGGATATGAATACACCATGGGGAAATTCCTAGGCTCTCACATGTGGGCAGGAAACTCTAGGTAGCTTGCCAGGTTCTCCGAGAGGGAGAACTAGGCTATAAGATGTTGCTTCCAGGAGCTTGATTTTATAGTCTCCGGATGTTGGCTGTTGATGGGATTATATGGCACCAGGGACAGTCTCTGGAAGTGACTGCCTAGCTACTGGAAAATGGGGTATCTGGGTGAAAGAAGCCCAGTTCTGATCTGAGCAGCCTTGGAGATCTCAGCCGTGGGCCCCACACACCTGGGTTCCTCCACCAGCTCCCTCATGTGTGAGGCTCATCCGAACGTGTGGAGAGTGGCCCTGAGCATGGCCATGGCTGGGTTCCGGAAGTCCTCAACTGTCGAGGCTTTGCTGGGGCAGAAAGGGAAACATAACCCATCCCCTTCGAGGGTCCCCAGTAAAGACAGTCAAGCGCAGGGGCAAGAGACTGCATCACTCTCTTCTTGTTTTGTATGAGCCCCATACAAGAAGGAACATGTATAAAAGTGAAAACATCACTTTTATAAACATGTATAAAAATGAAAATATCAGAATGCCAGGAAGACAGTTATATGGCAGAGGTGGAAGGGTGAGGGTGGGGGTTAAATAAAAAGATATAGTGTTTTCCCTTAAAGGACTCCTAAGAAAATAGGACTTATACTCTCCTTTCAAAAGGTGATCTGAGCCCATCAATGTCAGATGAAGAGTCAAGATAGGTTGGAACTTATTCATGAACTTGGATAGTTAAAGAAGGAGAAATGAGAAACCTGTATCCTATGAGGAAATTCACAATAAAAGACATGAATCCAAATAGCACAGCAGGTAGGACGCTTGCCTTTCATGTGACCTACCTTGGTTCAATATCCGATATCACATATGGTGCTCCTGAGCTCTGGCAAAAGCAGTATATGAGCACAGAGCCAGGAGTCATGTGAGAAAACTAGTAGAAAGAGATTTCAAATGCAACAAAGGGAATGAAATAAGGCATATAAGAAGAAATGAACCTGATGATAAATAAATTGGAAGGGAAAGGTGGTGGCAGCTACCTGAGGGCAGGGGAAGGAGTCAGACCTTTTTTTTCCCTCTAACAAAAATGTTTATTACAAACTTACATATAAATATATATAATATATCTTAGGTATACAATGCATTTATTTATACAACACAACAAAACACAAATAGATCAAAACAATATGTCTATCACTGTACCACTGTCATCCCGTTGTTCATCAATTTGCTTGAGCAGGCACCAGTAACATCTCCATTCGACCTAGTCTTTTATGGGATAACAAAGAAGAGATATTACAGAAGGAAAAATACACATGAAGAGGGAAAATGAGTTTGATTTCTCAAGCCTGTGAAGAGAATTATAAACAATTATAAACAAAAATTATAAAAAAGAGAAAATATAAACATTATAACTTATGTTGTATAGCAGTAAAAACCCATACCATAGGCTGAATTTACACCACAGGCTAAAATCCCTGAGATTTTAGCAGCATCTTTTTACTCATCCATCCTTCGCAACAATGCCACATTGGAGGCTCTTTCAGGATCAGAGGAATGAGACCCACCATTGTTACTGTTTTTGGCATATAGAATATGCCACAGGGAGTTTACCAGGCTCTGCTGTGTGGGCAGGATACTCCTGGTAGCTAGCTGGGTTCTCCGAGAGGGAGAACTAGACAATAAGAGGTCTAGCATTCTCGGCCGCCCGCTTCTGGGAGCTTTGCTTTATAGTCTCTGTATCTTGGCCGTTTATGGGGTTACATGGCACACGGTGCCAGGGGCAGTTTGTGGGTGTGGCTACCTACCTACTGGAAAATGGGGGATCTGGGTAGAGGAGGCTCAGTTCTGATTCGAGCAGGTTTAGAGATCTCAGCCCCGGGTCCTGCACACCTGGGTTCCTCTGCCGGTTCCTTCATGTGTGAGGCTTGTCAGCGCATGTGGAGAGTGGCCTTGAGCATTGCTGTGGCTGGGTTCTAGAGGTCTTTGGCTGCTAGGGCTCTGCTCAGGACAGGGAGGGAAACTCAACTCGCCCCCCTCTGAGGGGCCTCAGTGAAGACAGCCAGGCACGGGGGGGGGGGGGGGGGGGGGCGGGGGTAGGACATATGTATCAAAATGTAAATATTTTAATATACCAGAAAAAAGTAATTTGTAAGAGGAAATTTTTTTTAGAGCATTACAAAGCTGTTCGTGATTGGATTTCAATCATACAGTATTTCCGTCATACAGTATTCCAACACCCATCTTTCCACCAGGGTATATTTCCCAGCACCAGTGTCCCAGCTTCCCTCCCACCATCACCCCCCCTTACCCCCTGCCTACCTCTATGACAGGTGATTTTACTCTCTCTCTCTCTCTCTCTCTCTCTCTCTCTCTCTCTCTCTCTCTCTCTCTCTCTCTCTCTCGTGCGTGCGCGCGCGTGCGCGCGAGCTCTGTCCCTCTCTCCTTTTGGGCACTGTGGTTTGCAATGTTGATACTGAAAGGTTACCAAGAATATCCCTCACCTATTTTTAACCCTCAGATCTGCCCAGCGTGACCATTCCCATTTATTATTGTCATAGCGGTCTCTTCCCTATCTTACCTACCCTCAGCGCCCCCCACACTTGTGGTTAGTTTCAATCATTGAGTACTTCTCCTTAACCCCTGTTTACCCTGGTCATGGATATTCTTCTTCTACTATGTATATATTTTTATATGCCACAAATGAATGCAGCCATTCTATATCTGTCCCTTTCCTCCTGAGGAGTCAGGCCTTGGATCCTGTCTATGTAGTGAGGTAAAAATCTGATGGGCTGGAGTACTTGAGCGCTAGGCGACTTTCAGAGGAGACACTGACAACAGCTTGTTAAGAGGTGTGCAGAGCCGCCTAGTGGTTGAACTTTGTTTTCCTGGAACCCGAAAGAAACTGAAATGCAATCTGGCTGGCCTCCCTACACTGTAATAAGAAGCAAATTTCTCCAGTCCTAAATTTCTTCACTTATAAGACGTGGTCAATAAGTGGTCTGTCATGAGCTGTATGTGAAGATGAACTGAAATAATGCTGGTGAAATAACTATCACAATGAGCATTCAATAAATATTAGCTATTGTTTCTTAATAGAAAAAAAGTGCTGACAGATTTCTGGAGTTTTGGAAAGGATGTATCTCAGCACGTGGGGTTTTAGAAAGGATTTTGAATGGTGTTAACAGAACAATTAAAGATCCATGGTATAACTCACGTGGTGGAGCACAGGCCTTGCAGGTGTGAGACTCTGGCTTTGGTCTCCAGTACCACATCAACCAAGTTGAGCACTGCTAGATATGGCCCAAAACAATACAAATAAAGGGGATAACTATAAATAATAGGACATTTAAGCTGGTCCTATTATGTACAGATGAGAAAAGATTTATAGTAGTATTTTATAGCCTTGATATTGCAGGGAAAATAAAAAGGAGAAATCACATAATTGACAAGAATTGAGAACTGGCAGGCAGGCAGTTTGGAAAAATTACTTTCAGGATGCAGATTTTTCATCCTGTGTGCAGTGCAGTGCGTCGACACAAATGTACAAGTTCTGAAGTTGGATAAACTTAATGGCATTGATGAGTAAACTAGAAGTCAAGAAGTTAGAAGGAGATCTGAGAATTGAGCATAGAATGTGGTTGGTGAGAATGAGGAGTGGTACCTCCTGCAAGCCTCGTGGCAGCCGTGTCCGGGAGGAGAGCTATGTCTTTGGAAGCAGATAGGGGTGGCCTTCATGAGCTGACCACGGCCAGCTGCTGGATATAGCCTGGTTCCTAGCCTGCTAGAATTCAACTGGCTTCTCAGATGGCCTTTGGGCACCCTGATAGTGGACCTTAGTCTGTCCCTATTGAGTGGACTCTTTACCATCAGCTGTCCTCCCCTGAAATACTGCTCTATTCATTGTTGCGCCATAAGGTGCTGACCAAAGCCTTCATTTCAACCCGCCCTCTATAACCGGGTTTGTTCTTGGTTAGTATCATCCCCCATATGCCATGGGCCTTTCTGCTCTCCACCTCAGTCTGACTGCTGAGATCTGAGACCTGCTGTCTCCAGAATCACCATCAGGGGTCGCCCGGTGGTTCCTCCTCCTTCTGTTTGGCCTTGCTGACAGAGAGGGGAAAGGCCAGAAGTTCTGACATCTGCATACCAGTCCAAAAAGTCTTGGCCGCTAAAATTAAGGGATGATGGAAGATACCACTAGATAATGTTTAATTTTGGCAGGAGTGTTTAGTAGGTTTAAATTTTGTAGTCATTACTCAAACATACAATGATACTCAAATACGCAGGAAATGATAGTGTAAATCTCATACTAAAATGGAGTATCTTTCAAGTTGTACAAAGACAGAAGTTTTCTTGTTCACCTCCTCCTCATCTTCCTCCTCACCAATCTTATCTCTTCGTCCTGAGGACTTAGGTATCTCCTTGCTGATGAGGGTGAGGGTAGGCGCTATCTGGTTCACAGCTGAACTCTGGTTAGCTGTTGCTTGTCCAACCTGGTCTTCAGGCACAGGAGCTGGGCATCTACTGCGGTTCTATTAACCTTATTTGAACTTGGGATACTGTGAGTTGGCATTGTGAAGATGCAGTGTTCCCTGGTCACAAGACCCCAGGCATCTGGAGTTGTTCTTGTTTTACTAGCAGGCCTTTTTATTCCCCTGGGTCTCTCAGCTCTTCCATAGACTCCCTGAAGACTGAAAGATAGATACACAGCAGTTTTCCCTTCTTGCCAAAACACCTGGGGCTCTTCAAGTGTGCCCGCAGCCTCTTGGTCCACAAACCACCTCTAGTCCTTCTCTTCAAATTCCTCCAGCACTAGATCCTGTGGCCTGTCTCCAAGCTGCCCATGTGTTCCTTTTCTATTTCCATTAAATTCTGTCTCATTCTAGTTGTGTTTTCGAGCTGAGGCAGACTCTAACTCTCAGTCATGCCCCTTGAATCTTCGTTTTGACAGTCAGTTGAAATTCCATCTGTTTTCAAAGTGGTAGGAATGACTCCCTGACATTAAATAGCAAATTATTTCTGTTTCATGATTTGTAGGAACTGAGCCATAGCTTTAAAACTATAAATTATGACACCTTGGTCTATTAGAAAATCAATTTATTTTTCTTAAAATTAAACAGATTTAAATAGAATAGGGGCTGGTGAGGTAATATACCAACTAAGATACTTGTACTAACCAAACCTGGTTAATCTTGGGTACCTCATATCATCCCCCCCCCCCCGCCAGCAACACCAAGAGTGATCCCTGAATGCAGAGCCAGAGTAAGCCCTAAGCACTGCTGGGTGTTCCCCTGCACCACCATCAGCATCACCATCATCCCCCAAAAGGAGGGATTAGTTTCAGTAAGAGAAATCCAGAATAATGTATAGACACAGTTACATTTGAATAACATAAAATTGGAGTATGTGACAATAAGGTAGGAAGAGGACATTGCAGTATGCATTTGGAAAAATATTTGGTGGGGAGATAGAAGTGGAAGGAAAGCCTGGAGTCAAGTAGTCTATATGTGTTTGAATAGCAATAAAAGAAGTTCAAGCTAAGCTCAGGAGGCAATGAAAATCATTAAAAGTTATGTATTGTAATCAGTACTTTGGGGAAACTTATTGAGAGGATGTATAATTATGCAGTATGTGCAATCTTTGCTAATGAAAATACCTAGTGAAGCTAAGATAGTTTGTTTCAACCTTTTTTCATATAAGAATATACAGAAGGGGGACCAGAGCGATAGTATAGCAGGTAGGGTAGCTGACCTGGGTTTAATTTCTAGCATCGCATGTGGTCCTCTGACCACTATTTCTGAGTGCAGAACCAGAAGTAACCCCTGAGCATACCAGGTGTGACCCAAAAAGGGGGAAATATATATATATATATATATACACACAGAAGGAACTGTATATATGTATATCCCTATATATGTATATACGTATATATGTATATATATAGCCCTAGTGGCTATAGCACAGTGGTAGGGCATTTGCCTTTCACGCGGCCAACCCGCGTTCAATTCCTCTGTCCCTCTCGGAGAGCCTGGCAAGCTACCAAGAGACTATATATATATATATATATATGTATATATATATACTCTGTATATATATACACTCTCTCTCTCTCTCTCTATATATATATATAGAGAGAGAGAGAGATAGTGAGATAGTACTGGGGTTGAGGCACTTGTCTTGCCTGTAGTTGACCCTAGTTTGATGCCTGGCACCACGTATGACCCTCTAAACTCCATTAAGAGTGATCCCTGAAAAGACAGCTAGGAGTAAACCCTGAGAAGTGCAGGTTGTGGCTCAAAAACAAAGGGAGAAACAGAGACAGACAGACAGACAGACAGACAGACAGACAGACAGACAGAAAGCGAGAGCATATGGAGAGGCTGAGCACATACAAAATATGCTTTGCCGACAGAGGCCTGGGTTTGATCCCCAACACTGCAGGGTCCCCAGACCAATGCTGATAGGACCCCTGAGAACAGACATAGAAAAGTCCCCAAAGCATCAGTTAAGCCTGCTCCCACCAAAAACTCAAAAAGACAAACAAATAATATTTGTGTAGCACCCTGTGTTAAATAGACAAGCTCTACTTCAGAGGGCAAATGGCCTCTTCTCTAAACCCATCTTCTCAGTGGGAACCCTGAGATCTCTGAGAGTTGTTATGTCAATACACTGATAGCTTATTCCATCTGTGGCATGCCAGTTAGAAGACAATCATTGAGAAACAGGGAGGGTGTCTTCAAGGAATGTGTATCTAGCATGCACAAAGCCCTGGCTGAATACTGAGTACTTGCATGATATCCTGAGCTCTGTATGCATTGCACAGCCTCCCCAGAAATATATGGCCTCTAAGTGGTGACGGGGTTAGGGGTTATTTAGACACATTTATGTGACTCATTTAGAAATTTAACTGTAGTGCAATCACATTCTATTATTAAAGTTGGTACCTTTAATTTCTAAATAAACTGAAAAATAGCATTAATAAAATGACTGCAGTTGGTTGTGACATTTCATATCTCTCTGCACCCACACTTATTGCAAAATATAAACATATATAACAAGAAGTGCAGGAATTATTCCAGGTTTTAACAAATATATTCATTTTACAATATTGGAAATCACTCCTTTTCTTGCTTTAGTGAGAAAAAGCAAGGTGCCATTATGTCTGTTTCTTGTGTTTCTTTACATATTAGAAAAAAATGGAGAGAGGGTTAGGCTCAGGTGAGTGCAACTTCATTATAAAATTTATTATAAAGTTGCACTCTTGCTCAGATAGAATGCAACTTTATAAATAAAATTTTTGTTGTTTATATTGTGATCAGCCTCTTTGAAATGCTAGTTAATATCCTAGGAAATAGGAATGATTAAAAATAAGCAAGATGTGCACAGGATCCATTCACTATACAAGCTTCTTATTTTATGTTTACAACACAGAGAAGTAGTTACTGTTACCCTCATTTTATTTTATTTTTCTTTTTGCCTTATGTGTTATACCCAGCAATACTCAGAGGTTACTCCTGGCTCTGCATTCAGGAATTACTCCTGGCAGTGCTTGGGGGACCATGTGGGATGCGGGGGACGAACCTAGGTCAGCTGCATGCAAAGCAAATGCCCTACCAACTGTGCTCTTGCTCTGGCCCCTCCTCACTTTTTTAAGGAAACAATTTTAGGGCAATGTTTAAATCCTTACTCATTTTTTATTCTGACAGGACTAAAAAGCTAATAAAGGAACTCTGAAGCATGTTTATTTTAGGTAGTCAGTGCCTGGAATTATTCTACATTTTCCAGTGTTAAAGCCCTTATAAATATAAAGGAAGCAAAACACCTCATATAGATGTGATTTTGGTGGCCACATAGAAAGGTAAGCTTCTGATTATTTTTAACTAGGACCTTAATATTTTGTTGGTTGGTTAGTTGTTTTTTGTTTTTGTTTTTGGGGGGTGGGCACAACGAGCTAAGCTTAGGGATTACTCCTTGCTTTCTGCTCAGGGGAGATATGTGGTGCCAGGGATTAAATCCCAGTGAGCTGCATGCAAGGCAAGTACCTTAACATTTGTGCTATCTCCCTGACCTCTGTATTTTATTTTTTGGCAATGAACTTAAAGAGTAGCTTTGACTCTATCAGCAAAGAAGCACAGATTTTAGTCATTTCAATTTGTATAAGATAGTTTTCCTCCAGCTATATCAATACTATTATATAATCATAGACATTCTTGATTTTTCTGGAAATAGCATATTTATAAGAAAAATATTCATTCTAATTTCTATTCTGCATGATAGAAACACAACCTTGATATAAACATGTTGTCATATTTGAGCATTATATGATATATTTCTTTAAAAGTTTATGAAAATATTCATCTTTATTCTTTTTGTGCTTTATCTTTATCCTTTTTTTTTTGCTTTATACATCAACTTACTGATACATGAAATACCTGCAACTCAGGCCATAATTTTATTCCTCAAATTAGTTCTATTTTTAACAGATACTGACACTCAGTATCTGTTAAAAAATTATGCATTCATGAAATAACTGTGAATGAATTCTGTTACTTGTTAAATGAACATAAGTGATGGAGTAAACTGCCACCTAGAGTTAAGATTTTAATTCAGTTCAAAATACAAAAATGTTCTATCAGTCTAGTTCATTTAAGTCTCAATATTTAACATACACAGAGAAGTTGTTTACTTTTGAAAGTTCAAATCTCCATAGATTTGAAAGTTTTATTGGAAAAATGGTAGTATTCTTATTAAGTAAAATAGACTACTAGAAATAGAATGCTAATTTTATTGACTAATAAAAATAAGTCTGGAAATTATATTTCATGTATTAGCATACATGTTCCAAAACCGAAAAGCATATCAAATTATTTAGAGTATCTTATGTTACAAATTTCTGTGACAAATAATATAGTTACCTAGCTCTTTCATTCATTACCTATTTGATTTCCTGTTTCATTTAAAGAATACCAGTGACTAAACATTTCTACAGTAAATCAGGATCACTGTCAAAATCTGAGTGAACTTTTCCAATATAAATATGACAGCTAATTGTTCAAAAGTCTAGGAATTTGATATTTTCACTTCCCTACTAGATTATTTTAGTATTATACCCTTATCAGAAGATTAATAGATTGATAGATTAGGTCTAATAATGCAAGTGACAGTAAATTCTGTGTAGTTATCCTCACCCAAATATACACCTATCTACAATTGTGGAAAAAGGATTTCCACATCCTCTTCATTCATATGCAGAATGGTGAAGCTTTAATACTGTATGTCAAAGCAAGAAAAAGGATTTTCTGAATTGAGCAGAGAATATATATGAGATAGGGCTTATGTCTACTTATATATTTATTTGTTTATTTTTATTGCAGTATAATTGACATATAGCACTAGCTTCCAGTGCACACCATAATAAATAGTTCAATAATTTACTCTTAATAAGTTTCAATGAGTAGAATCATACTAAATTCAATCACTATACCATATAATACTCTTAATAACATTCATTTTATAACTTAAACTTTGTCCCTTTTGATCCCATTCACCCAGTTCATGTATCCTGTCCCCATCCCAGTTCTTCTGCCTGGAATTTGTATTTATCATAAATTCTCTGTTTTCACATATTTGACTTTTTAAGATTCTGCATATAACTGAGGTCATGTTATTTTTGTGTTTTCCTGTGTAATTTCATATTCTGATTTAGAATAATTTTCCCAAAGTCCATCTATGTTATTACAAAGAGTTGAATTTTATTCTTTTATGACTGAACTTTCCATCTTGTGTTTATCATCTATATCAATGTATGTCTATACATTTTCTTTATCAATACTTCTGTTGATGAACATATAAGTCTTTGTTTTGTAAGGGATGTTGCAATGAACAAAAACATTTTTTCCTATTTTATACATTTGTATACATTTCCAGTGTTTTTATTTTCTTCAAATAAAAACTCAGAAGTAGAATTTTTGGATCAAATAGTGGCTCTACTTTTAAATTTTTGAAGGCTCTCCATACTCTTATCCATGGTAGTTGCGCCCATTTACAAACAAGTGTACAAGGATTCACTTACCTCCAAACCCAGAGTAAACTTTTATCATATTTTCCACTTTTTAATTTAGGAACTATAATTTGCAATACTTTTTTTGTTTTTTTTGAACACACCTTGCTGTGCTCAGGGTTTACTGCTGGCTATGCACTCAAGTATCACTCATATCAGTACTCAGAGTTTAGGGGATCAAACCTAGACCGGCCATGTACAAGGAATCAATGATAAGTTCATGCAGATATTGCACCAACACCACTCACCACTAGAGTACCCACTTCCCTTCACCAATAGTTCAGGGACAGTTCCCATCCCCATGATTCCCCAGGTGAGCTCAGTGTTATAGACAACTCACCAGTTCTGATGCCTTTGGCCATTTGTTGCTTCCCTACTGTGTTTCTTTATAACCTATGGAGAGGTCATTCTCTATCTGTCCCTCTCCTTCTAACTCATTTCACTCAGCATGATACCTTCTAGTTCCAACCATGTGGTGGCAATTAGTATGACTTCTTGTTTCCTTATAGTCAAGTGGTATTCATAGATAGATAGATAGATAGATAGATAGATAGATAGATAGATAGATAGATAGATAGGTAGATAGATAGATAACAATTTTTTAAGAGCCTCTGTTTTAGGGCACTTAGGTTGTTTCAAGATTTTGGCTATTATGAGTAGTGCTGAGTGAACATGGGGGTACAAATCGTCTTTTGAAAATTGTGTTTTGGGCCCTTAAGTCAGATGCCAAGACACCCCAGAGGATGGGAGAAAATATTTGCCCACCACTCCTCTAAGAGAGGGATAATAGCTAAGACTTGTAAAACTTTGTCAAATGCAACAATAACTGTAAAAAACTAAGGCACGCCAATGGGCGTGTGCACTCGCGGGCTCTCTGGGCGGCTCTGTCTCACCGCCTGCATTTGTTGCTCTGGAACCGCTGTGTATGGACTGGATCTGGATGACCGTTGGCCAAGGACAGGCAAAGGAAGAACGAGGACCAAGCGGGTTGCTGATTAGTTACTGTTTATTGAATCTTCCATCTTTCTCATCTCCCGCACTCCCAGCTCCGTCCTCTCTCTCAATCTACTGCTGCATCTCGCCCCTCAACCCACTCTTACAGCCTAGTTAAATCCCCCCAGCATGAGGGGGTTGGGGCATACACATAAGTGTGGTCACAATCAATAGGGGTAAGGTTCCTTTCCCTCAGGGGATGCTTCTCCTAAGACTGATTCTCTTTCAGCAGGAGGATCTACCCAAGGGTGGAGTCCCATGAGTGTGTTTCTCCTCTCCTCATCCAGCAAACATATAAGCATTCATAATATTAATCATTTTGTATGGACACAATAAGAAATGCATTAAAGCTTATAGAATTGCTCTACTGGGGCCACCTCGATCTCAGACTACAGTGCTCAGGTCAGATCAGTCTTTCCTATCCCTAGCAGGGTCCTAGTCTCCTCATTGCTTTTGGATCATGACAGCATTTGTCTATTATCAAGCTCTTAACTTATAGTTAAGAATTAGGCACTTTGGCCAGGCCCATCTCGATGCCAGGGTAGCACATAACTCACCGATTGCCCTGGATCTGTCCGGTCCCTCATCAGGATCCTGCTTTTGGGGTGCTAAGAACTGAGGGCAACTGAGGCTTAAGTGGAGAAAACAGATGCCCGGGAATGAATTATATTCAAAGCCAATTAAGTCCCAAGTTACAAAAGCATAATATTGTCTTCTTGTGTCTATACAAAAAAGACATTGCTTTAAAGTAATTATTCATAATTATACTGGGATTCTTGGTGGTGGAATATGAGCACTGGTGAAGGGATGGGTATTCGAGCATTCTATAACTGTGATTTAAACCTGAAAACTTTGTAACTTTGTAACTTTCCACAATAAAAAATTTAAAAAAATAAAGTAATTATTCAAAAGGTATAAGGAGAGGAGAAAGGCAATACTCAGTGTCCTAGGAAGGTCTGACCTTACAAATTAGAGAGTCAGATTAGGGGAAAGCTGATGAACTGTTTTGGGGAAGAGAGCATAGAGAAGTGATTACAGCTAAACAAAAGGATGGGAGCACTGTGATGGGAGTAACCCAATAAACCTAAACTACCTGAGGCTATGTTATCCTACAAATAACAACACAAAGCAAATCCATAAATATGGGGGATGTGGAATTACTAGATACTGCCTTTAAAAAGACATACAGACAGCCGGTAGGTACATAAAAAATGTTCTTCATAACTTACCACCAGGTAAATGCAACGCAAAACAACAGTGAGATATCACCGCAGACCACTAAAATTGGCACACCTCAAAAAGAACAAAAACAACTACTGTTGTTGTATATGCAGAGGAAATGGAACCCCCATCCTGTCTTGGTTAGAATGCTGACTGGTTCATCTTCTTTAGAAAGCAATATGGAAAGCTTCTCAAAACAACAACAGCAAAAAAGAATTGAGCTTTCATATAACACAGCAATTCCATTTTCATCTTATCCTCTTGATAATAGTCATTCTACTTTGGTCTAAGATAACACAGGCTTTGATTTCCAGTTTCCAGAAGATAAGTGATGGAGAGAGGTTTAGAAGTAAGCTTTAACTCTTCATCTATAAATTTCTGATTATTCATTTATCGCCTGACTGCTCTTATTTTTCAAACTTGGCTGTGTACTTAGTTTATCTTTATGTCTCTTGGTGCCTGGGGAAATGGGTTGTTGATACTTTTCTGCTCACATAATAGCCTGCATGTTTTTCTTCCTTCAGTGTTTCCTCTTATTTTCCTCACTCACTTACCCAGCAAAAATTATCCTCATTTTGTCGTATTAAATTATTTTTCACACTCACATCTTCCTCATTTTCATCATTCTTTATGTGACTTCCATGACTCAGTCATCTAAAGGAAAGTTGTATTTGATTTTGTCTACTTCTCCTCACTTCCTTCCATCTCTGGGCCTTCCCTGATGTCTTCGCATCCATTAAAAAGGAAGTAAGAAACTTGCCTTCTCTGCTTTTGCAATCAGTCAAAAAAAAAACAGGATGGGTTTTCTCTTCACAACACGTTTCTGTATTACTAAACTGTGTTTTCGGTTTTTTACTTTTTATTGTTTGATGGGCTGGAGCAATAGCACAGCGGTAGGGCATTGCCTTTCACTCGGCCGACCCGTATTCGATTCCTCTGCCCCTCTCGGAGAGCCAGGCAAGCTACCAAGAGAATCTCGCCTGCATGGTAGAGCCTGGCAAGCTACCCGTGGCATATTGGATATGCCAAAAACAGTAACAAATAAGTCTCACAATGAGAGAAGTTACTGGTTCCTGCTTGAACAAATCGATGAGCAATGGGATGACAGTGACAGTGACAGTGATTGTTTGATATTTTGTTCTTTATTTCATTCCTTTTGTTAAGCTTGCCTAGAAGAGACCTTTCCATCACTCATCTCTTTAACTAAGCCATTTTGTCTAGTTGTGAAGATTTTACTTTGGGCCACACCCAGTGATGCTCAGGAATTAGTCCTGACAGTGGTCAGGGGACCATATGGGAATGCCATGGATTGAATCTAGGTCAACCATGTGTAAGGCAAATGCCCTACCTACTGTACAATCTTTCCAGTCCTAAGTTGGGAAGATTTAATATTCGTTGCCCTCTTGATTTGTGTACCCCGTGTTCAACCATACATTGGTGTCTTTCCATGTATATTGGAATATCTTACAGCCCAAATTTAAAACTCCCGTTGTGGTGTGTATTGTTCTGTGTGCTTCCTGCAGTTTTTATTACTTCATGACTTAACAAAGCTCCTTGTCATATTATTATTATTATTGTTTCCATTTTTCAGAGAGGGAAACCGTTGTAAAAGAAGATTAAATAACTTGCCTAATAGCATACAAGTAATAAATAGTAATGCTGGAATTTTAACCCTAAAAATGTAGGCTCCAAGACTTGTTTCTGAGGTGCTATAATTCCCATGGGCTGGAGCTCAGCGTGTAGGGCATTTACTTTGCACATGACTGACCTGGGTTCGATTTCTCCATCCCTCTCGGAGAGCCCGGCAAGCTACCAAGAGTATCCTGCCCATATGACAGAGCCTGGCATGCTCCCCGGGGCATATTCAATATGCCAAAAACAGTAACAACAAGTCTCACAATAGAGACATTACTGGTGCCTGCTCAAGCAAATCGATGAACAATGGGCCGACAGTGCTACGACAGTGACCATGCATAATTCCCATACTTCTGTACTCATCTTTTTTTTTCTTTTTTTGCGTCACGCCTGGCGATGCACAGGGTTACTCCTGGCTTTGCACTCAGGAATTACCCCTGGTGGTGCTAGGGGACCATATGGGATGCTGGGATTCGAACCCGGGTGGGCCACGTGCAAGGCAAACGCCCTACCCGCTGTGCTATTGCTCAGCCCCTCTGTACTCATCTTAACTTTTCCCCCTAGCTGCTTCTATTACCCACTAGCAGTGAGTCTGAGAGACACAAAACACTAGATTTAAGCTGGTACAAGGAGGGACTGGAAGTCATCACATCTCGTGCGACTGCAATAAAAAGCATGATAGATCCAGACAGCATTGCTATAAGCAGAAAAGTAAAGTGATAAGAGGAATTTGTAATCATTCAACTGAGATTTGATTCAGGCACCACCATGTGTGTAGCATTTTATGGTTATTTGACACTTCAAATAACCATATTTACATAAGACATTTCTCTTGTGTAAAATGAAAATAGGTCTCTAACTTCAGCCTATGTTGTTATTTAAATTACATAATGGGAAATATACATAATGAAAAAGTTTGATTATTATTCATATTTATACCATCTAGTATTGTGTGAATATAATATTTATGGATATGTGTGTAGGTATATGCATGTCTTAGGTTTAGGGGATATGTTAGCTGAGATAATGCAAGTCAAATGACCAGCACAGAGCCAGGCACATGGTAAACATTTAACAAATACTAGCACTTTTGTTTGTTATTTTGGGGCTATACACACCATGGTCAGGAGTTATTCCTTTTTAAAGTTACTTTCCTGCAACTGAGTCTACCACTAAACTCTTAAAAGTATGACTCATAATCTATGCAAATATAGATAGTAAGAAAATCCCATGTGAGAAGTAGATATAGATTTGGGTTCACAATCGTATTATTTATATTTGTTTAGATTATGCGATTCACTTACAATTAATTGTAATAATACTGATATATATCCTGTAAGGAGAAGTTTAGGCAATAGTAGTACTGCTAACAAGTACAATGATTCATTTCGATTCTTTTCTTCCCAATTGCACTATTTTTTTTCTCTTTTAGGGTCACACCCGGCAATGCACAAGGGTTATTCCTGGCTCATGCACTCAGGAATTACTCCTGGCGTTGCTAGGGGGACCATGTGGGACACTGGGAATTGAACCCGGGCTGGCTGCATGCAAGGCAAACGCCCTTCCTCACTGTGCTATCGATCCAGGCCCCAACTGCACCTAAGAAAACTAAAATACTCTACAGGAGAGTGCTTCCTATAGGTGTTTAGAAAACAAACAGCATTTTTTAACAGCATTTTTAAAATGTATGATTTTTGTGTATTTTTTTTCTCTCATGTCATATCTTGGCCTGGACAAAGAAGAAACCTGAAAGGCTGCTCTGCTCTGATATGTACCGATATCAGAATTTTTGGGTCTGTCTGAATTTTTGGAAGTGACATCAAATATGGTGACGCTCTCAAAAGTGGTTGTACACCAAAAAATTGCACTCCTACTGTTGTTTCTGAGGGGAAAAAAATAGAAATCCTTTAAAATCTTGACAGAAATTAAGTTTATAGTTAGATGGATGATTAAATATTGGCAACAAAAGTAATAAATTAAAAAGGTAAATGCAGATTAAATTTTTCCACAGTTTGCTTTCTAAAATAACCACCATCATTAATCTAATCACAAGTACAAGAAGTTTGCTCTAAGTATCACAATATTTTCAGTTATTGTTCGTCCATGAGACCTACAGAAAAATTGTGAATGGCATAAAAAGATAGAAACAATTCAGAGTTCTTAAGCATTCAAAAATGTTGATAGACCTATCGACTGCCAAATTTGCTTAGTATTTGGCCACATTAATAAATTTTCTGTGCCTAAATTTCCTTACATGAAGGACAGGTATAATATAAAGCAATAGTGTAAGGTAGCCTAGAGAATTACAAAAGATAATGCATGGAAAAGCATTTCAGAGAGTTCTAGAACATAGTATTTGCTCCTTGGATGTTATCATCACCACCACTACTACCATTTTCATTTGCATTTAAATTTTAAAATGAGCCATCTGGACTTTGAGGATGTACTGTAAAGCAAAATAAGTCAGAAAGGGACGGGGGGAACCCAGATGATTTCACTCATATGTGGAATATAAAGAAACAAAGCAAGAAACGAGACCAGATCAAACCTTTGATTTCAATCCACAGAATGGCATTGTCAAAGAGAAAAGAGCAGTGGTTAAAGGTATGAAGGACTCCATTTAGATAGAAGTGGAATTTTTTTTTAAATTTTTTAAATTTTATTGAATCACCGTGAGATAGATACAAGCTTTCATGTTTGGGTTACAATCTCACAATGATCAAACACCCATCCCTCCACCAGTGCACATTCCCCACCACCAATATCCCGGGTATACCCCCCCTTTCCCACCCTCCCTCTGCAAACAATATTCCCCATACTCTCTCTCTACTTTTGGGCATTATAGCTTGCAACACAGACACTGAGAAGTCATCATGTTTGGTCCTTTATCTACTTTCAGTATGCATCTCCCATCCCAGTTGGTTCCTCCAGCCATCATTTTCTTAGTGATCCCTTCTCTATTCCATCTGCCTTCTCCCCTCCGCTCATGAAGCAGTGTTCCAGCTATGGGGTAATCCCTCTGGCCCTTGTATCTACTGTCCTTGGGTGTCAGCTTCATGTGATGCTACCCTACACTCCACAAATGAGTGCAGTCCCTCTATGCCTGTCCCTCTCTTTCTGACTCATTTCACTTAGCATGATACTCTCCATATTTATCCATTTATAAGCAAATTTCATGACTTTATCTCTCCTAACAGCTGCATAGTATTCCATTGTGTAGATGTACCAAAGTTTCCTTAACCAGTCATCTGTTTTAGGGCACTTGGGTTGTTTCCATATTCTGGCTATTGTGAACAGTGCTGCAATGAATATATAGGTGTCATTTCTTAGAAGTAGAATTTTGACATCTTCATACCAGCACTTACTTTCAAAGAGTTATGAAAAAGAATTATGAAAAACATTCCTGAAACACATACAATAATATAAATCAATGTTAGAACAAAGAAAAAAATTATTTTAAAGTAATTTAAAGTAATTATTTTGTTGTTTCCTAGAAATTTCTTTCAATGATGGTTTTTCTCATCTTCTGTGGTGTGTTTCAAACTTTTCATGGAATAGTCATACTATTATCAGTATTTTCATCCAGATATATTACAGATATGGCAAGAGATAGTTCTTTAGTACTGGTGGAAGGGAACCAACAATTAGTTTCTTCCCTATACTTATTTCAGTCCAGTGATTTTAAAATTCATATTGCCTTTTATTATAGAGCTCCCAAAGAAGTTGTACTGGTTTTACATGTTTGAGAAGGGCTTGATAATTTCAGAGCAACTCCAAATATTAGCCAAACTTCTCTATGAAGCAGGTGAGTACCTTGATCCTTCAGAGTAGGTAAATAGGAGAACACAGTGAAGTAAACTAGTAATTTGTTTTTGGCCTTGAATAAACTTGTCATTTGAATTTACCTCCTATTAATTAAATAGCCTGTGATTTAATCTAATAAGTTTGACTTCAGCAAATAATAATCAAGATGCTCATTTGTATGTTGCTATTACAGTGACTCATCAGTTTATTCTGTGCCATATACATTTGATCTTTCCATCTTCTGTTCTCACTGCCTGAGATGACCTTTCTTCTCCAGTCCTCTTATTTTTCTAGCTAATAGGAAATAGGTTGACGATTTCCTTTTCATAAATCTGTTTTTTCGAGTTAGAAAAGTTTTCCATACACTCATGTTTCATATTAGTCCATCTATTAATTTTCTCTATTTAAATGAGTACTTAAATTGTTTAATATTTTATATTAAATACCTGATATATTTAGGAGCCAGAGATATAATGCAACAGGTAGGGGGCATTTGCCTGGCATGCAGCTGACTCGGGTTTGATTCCTAGCACACTGTTTGGTTCCCTGAGCACCGCCAGGAGTGATTCTTGAGTTCACAGCGAAGAGTAAGCCCTGACTACCACCAGGTGTGGACCAAAACCAAATACGAAAAATAGAAATAAGTCTCTGAAGCATTTGGAGTTTTGTCTTTTGTATTGGTGAACAATTTAATATTATCTTTTTCCTAAATTTCTAAGTTTATGACTATTTATAAAGTACTTTTATTCTAGTGATTTCAATACTTTTATCATTTACTAAATTCTATAAGCAGTTGAGTCTATTTGTAAATTATATATTTTGTCCTGTGGACTTCTGTTCATGAGCCTGCTCATTACTTTTTTTAATTGCAAGCTTAATAGTTTTATGTGGTGCTTTGTATTCACAAAGGGCTAGCCCTCACTCATCAGATTTTTTGTTTGTTTGAGGGCCATATCTCGTGATGCTCAGGGCTTACTCGTGGTTCAGAGATCATTCCTGGTGGTGCTGGAGGGACTATATGTGTACCAGAAATAGAATCTGGGTTGGCCACATTCAAGGAAAAAGCTCTAGGCTCTGTAATATCACTCCAGTTCCTCACTCTAGATTTTATTTAGAGTTTCCCTAACTACTCTCTCATATTTATTTTTTCATGAGTTTTAAAATCAACTCATCTCCATCAGAAAACAAAAACAAACTAAACAACTTCAGGGTATTTTTTTTTAGATCAAATTATATCTATGTATCAACTTGAAGCAAATTTGAATCTTCATGAAATGGAGTGGTCCAATCCAAAAATAAAGATGTCTTTCCATTTCTTCAGTTCTGTTTTCTGAATTTAAGGACATTGCAAAATTTTCTTTGTATATGTTTGATTTCTTTATTATATGATTTCTAAGAATTTGCTTTACAGTATTATTATAACAGAAATAATTTGATTTCAGTTAAATGAAAATATTAGCAAAATATTTTCTAAATGAGAGCACTTCTGGTATATTTAAGAATATATAATATATTGTATAAATATATTATATATTATATAATATATGGTGTACAATATAATATTTATTATATATTATATTTATCCTTTAATAATAATATTCTTTAATAATATTTAATAACATTTATTCTTTAAAACATTATATAAATATATAATCTATATTACTGTAAATATGTAATATATTAACTATTAATTTTAATGGGTTTCAGAAAAAGACCAAAATGCATTAATATTTGTCTGGCAAGTGGAGCATTCAGACTAAATGGGGTATATTGAGCCCATTAAGCCCACTTTTAAGTAGCATCCCATCAGTTTAGGACAGATTTTTCATAACTGCGTTATGGGAATCAATTTGATTTTTAGATTTCAAAGTGTAGCTGAGGGATTCTGGGCTTGTATGCATTTAGTAGTGCTGTTTATATTTTTTATTAAGTCTGCCCCTCTCAGTCTTTTGTTCATGCTCAGTCAGTTGTTCATGCTCATTTCTTTTTTCGGGTGGAACTACTTTGCTTTCTGCAACTTGAGACTCATCTTCTTCGTCCCATCTCCCTATGACCCACCCTGCCCCCTCCACAAGAGTAGGTGTGGGGGCCGCAGGGCATATCTGTGCAACTCTCATTCCTGAATGGCAATTGACTTATCCAGAGCAAACATGCAGCTTAAGTAAAGCTAACCAAAGTTTGGCTCCTCAGTTTATCACAGCTAATGGAATTAGGGGAGGAATCCTGTCCTGGAGTACATTTCTTTAAGAATTTGGAATACATTTGGGATCTGGGAGATAGAAAAAAAAGATAGGGCACTTTGTCTTGCATACTGCTGACTCAGGTTCAATCCTCAGCATCCCATTTGGTGCCCCAAGCGCCAAATTCCTGAGTGCTGAGTCAGGAACAACCCTGAGCAACTGGAGGTGTGGCCCCAAAACAAAAAACAAAAAAAACAAAAAAAGAATTTGGAATAAGTAGAGTAAGAAAGAGTGTCTCTTCAGGTGCCTGAAAAAATATAACAAAAATATGCCAGCACTGTATGTGGTCAGGAAGTCATCCATGTGTGGGTAAGAGACAAGAAAAAAGGAAAATAAGCAGGGAACAAATCAGGTAGCTTAGAAACAGGGAAAAAGAATTGCCCTAATGCTCTCCATATCTTTCACTCATTAAATTATATATTTTAAGTGGTTACTATACATACTATCTTAGATAAAATTGATTTTTAAGATTTTTATATAATTTTTATTTGTCATATATTTATATTAAATAATTTATATTTATGTTATATATTGGATAAAATCACCTTTTTATTTATATATTACATTTTGATTGGTGTAGCATTTATATTACTGGCATTAATTTAATATATGAATGCTAAATTTTTTTGTTAGCATCGATTTTCTTCTAAGTTCAATTATCTTCTTTCTTCTTCTATGCACTCAGATGTTGTATTACTTTTTTAATTCTCTTATTGATTATATTAGTATCTCTTGTTTTAGTTTAATAGCAATGGAGCTAATAGATAACTTTGCCATGTTTCTATTTATTTTGGTGTAGACATGGGGGGAGGTGGGCAAGGGGAGGTGGTGAGAAAGGTGATATCCTGGTAGGAATCAGAAAGCCTACTAAACAAATCCTAAAAGAGCTATACTCTGATTACTGTGGGGACACTTTAGTTTTCCTCTCTATATTATGTTCTGGAAAGGTGCATCAATAGAAGAATTTTATAAACATAAATTTTATAGATCGAGGACTGAGCATCTGTTTAGTAAAAAAATTCGAAAAAATGATTTCAATATGAACTCTCATTTGAGAATATGCTCCACAACAAGGAATGGTAAAGCCAAGTATATTAATCAACCAAGTGCACAAACACTAGAGTCATTTGTTGTTGTTTCTTTCCTTTTTGGGTCACACCCGGTGATGCTCAGGGGTTACTCCTGGCTCTGCACTCAGGAATCACTCCTGGTGGTGCTCAGGGGACCGTATGGGATGCTGGGAATGGAACCTGGGTTGGCCGCGTGTAAGGCAAATGCCCTACCCACTGTGCTATTGCTCCAGCCCTATATATGATTAAATATATCTACATATATTTAATCACTGTGAGATACAGTTACAAAGTTTTCATGTTCGAGATTCAGTCATACAATGATCGAGCACCCATCCCTCTACCAGTGCATATTTTCCACCACCAATGTCCCCAGTATCCCAGTCCTCAACCTGCCTCTATGGCAGACACTTTCCCTCATACTCTCTCTCTACTTTTGGGCATTATAGTTTGCTCGAATTTTCCCATCACTATTCAAGCCAGCCTGTCAGGGCAGATGCTAGATCATTTATTGTCCATTGCTCCTTTTGAAAACCTTGGGTGCCATGGCCACAGGCTTCTGGAATCTTAGATTGTAAATAATTGGGTTCCAGAGACATTCAATAGGGCACTAATCCATTTGGGATTCAATTGGGCATCTCTGGACCAGAGCTGTTGGTGCTCTAAGATGGTGCTTGGAGGCACATTGTGGGTGTGACAGCCAGGCCGATGGGTGGGGAGCCAGGGAGGGACAGCCCGGAACCTCTGCCACCATTGGGCATGGAGATTTAATCCTAGAACCCGTTTACCTGCACCTTGCTTGTGGAAGCTCTTGGTCGTCGGGATTCCATCTGGAGTAGGCAGGGAGACTGAACCTGCTCCATCCGGGGTGTCCCAGTGAAATTGGCCCAGTATAGGGCCCAGAGAGATCCCTGGTTCTGTGGTGTCTTCTGGGACTTGCTGCTGTGTCTCTGGCTTTTGATCTCTTTCGAGACTTGTTTATGGGTCTTTGAAGCAAGGCTTGTAATAGAGTTTACAGGGTGGCGCTGGAGTTGGTTCCTAGGGGTGACTGCCAGTACTTCCATGTGTATTGGGAAGTGGGGGGAGATAGCCCACCCCAACTCCATGAAATTCTGGAGATTTCAGTCACAAAACCCACATACCCCTATTTTCAGCAGATTATATCTTGGTAAGGTCAGTCCTGAGACGGTGGAGTCAGGCCGGGGGTATGGCAGCGATTTTAGATTGTGGAAGCAAGAGGCTGCTCGGGGCTCTGCTTGGGCAGGCACAGGCCAACCTGCCCCACTCTGATTTACTCCAGTCTGTTTAACCATGCTCGGTCCGAGATTAACTGTGGGTTTTGGTCTCTTTCGAGATTTATCTATGGGTCTCTGAAATAAGACCAGTAAATGAGCTTGTATAGCTAAACTGGAGATGATTTGTGGGTGTGGTTCCCATGTACCTAACTTTTGACCACGTAATTTCTTGGTAAACTTGGCCCCAAGTTGTTGGGGTTCGGCCAAAGGCACAGTGGTAAGTTTGGGGTGTCAGGAAGCCTGAAGGCACCTCAGGCTGCTGATGCACTCGCCCTGCAGGTACAGTTTGACCTGATGGTGGCCTGATAGAGTCATATTTTGTGTAGAACCTGTGATACAAAAAAAAGTTTCCTTTCATCACAGAGCTATAATGAGCAAAGGAGAATGGACTACAAACCAGTAACTCAATAAAATATAATTATATTATAAAATGTTTACTTCTTTGCCAAAAGTTATTGTTATAAAGTATCCATTATTATAATATTGCATCCTATAAAACTATATATTAATTTCTACATCTAAAATATTCAAAATTGTTCCTTACTAACAATTGTAGACTAAAAATTTTGTGATCCCATAGAAACTCTAAATTTCCTGTCATGAACCCATGTGTTATTTTTAATTTATAGCTATATTAAAACAAGTAATCTAGCTAAATTCTTTTGTATTATTTTATCCCAAAAGACCAATCAGTTATTTATTAAACAAATGTTATTAAATAGTTTTGACAGTACAATGAACTGGATCACATGCTTTGCATGCAGGAGCCCTGGACTTGATCCCCAGCATTACCTAACATTTTCCCTGAGCACTGAGCTGGGAGTAGCCTCCAAACATCACTGATGTGGCCCCAAAGTAACAACAACAACAAAATAAAGGCATACTCTTACTTTATAAGCATTTAGGCTAAGTTTTTCCTATGCCAAAGCATCTTTAAGGCCTGTGTTTTTCCTCTCAGTGCCTTTTGACTACATTCTTTTTAATTTGCATCTACCTCCAAATTTGGAGACAGGTAGGGAAAAAAATGTTTCTAATTCTTGGGGTTGCCGGTAGAAATGATTTCTAGAAAAATAAGAGACATTTGTTTTCTTTCAGAAGTATTCGCTTTTATTGGTTCTAATACAGTGCCTCACACTTGCTAACACACATTTCACTATAATTGGTCACCTTCTCATAGGTCATCAATTCAAGGAAAAGGGCCCAGCCCTTGCTAACTGGCAGAAGACCTAGATAGCTTGCAGAGTCCCCCAACTACCATTTATTTGGTTGTGCAGGGTTGATGGAGTAAAACTGGCAGGCAGCTGTTGACCAGCCCTTTTGGGACAAGGGTTCAGAAACCATCTGGTTGCTCAATTCCTGAACTGTAGGTAGATGAAGACCACAGGTCTTCATCTGGCGTGGGAAAGCTCAGGGGCAGGTTTATGGCTGTATTTGTTACCAAGGTCCCATTTGGTCAGAGGATACAAAAAGGCTTTTGTTATGTCTTGGATCACAGGAAGAAAATGAGGGAGAAGAAATTTTAAACATAAAATGAGCTGTCGAACTTTTTATATTCTACAGGTTGCAGTAAACTTTTGGCATCCTGTATACTTTAGCTTAAACTGTTGCAACATTTGGATGTCTTTCTCCCCAATTGTAGACATGCATCTCTGTCTCTCTCTCTCTCTCTCTGTCTGTCTCTCTCCACATATATGTATACATATATGTGTGTATATATGTATATAAACACACACATATATGTATATATATATGTGTGGGCTTGAGTGATAGCACAGCAGGAAGGGCATTTGCCTTGCATGCGGCCAACCTGGGTTTGATTCCTCCGTCCCTCTCAGAGAGCCTGGCAAGCTACTGAGAGTATCTAGCCCACACAGCAGAGCCTTGCAAGCTACCCGTGGCATATTCGATATGCCAAAAACAGTAACAACAAGTCTCACAATGGAAATGTTTCTGGTGCCCGCTCGAGCAAATCAATGAGCAACAGGGTGACAGTGATATAGTGATTATATGTGTGTATGTTCATAATCAGTTTTTATTTCTGATAATTTTTTATATTTTACTGATATAAAAATTTCAATAATCTACACACTTAGTCTGATTCTAATTTTTCTCTCTGGTGGTTTAAAACTGAAAGCATCATTATCTCTTTACCAGTGGTCTGTATGGTTATATTGGCATTTAATATTACTGCTTAAAAATTATAAAGTCTTTGCTGTGAGGAAATACCAATGGATCTGCTGGTTATTTTGCTATCTTGTACTTTATCTGCATATCACATGACATAATAACTTAAAAAAGTAAAAAGCTCAGTATTATAGATAAATTTAATTTGGAATAATTACTACTTTTGGTATCAGGATAAGATATGTTACAGAACAAATGTATACTATCAAATAGATAACAAGGAATAAGTCACATATTTTTAGTCTCAAACTTGATTTCCTTGTAGTTGATACTTTTTCTTTAAAAAGAACACTTAAAACCATGTTTATTTTTTGCTTTAATTATCATAAAAATCTCAGTTCTGTGGTCACAGCAAACAGGATAATTTCTTTTTTTTTTCTTAATCTTATTATACTCAAGCCTTTCCTTTTATCTCAGTAAGAGAGGTTGGAAAACATGACAGCTTTCAGTGTCATGTTAATCCATCAAGTTATTTGTACAAATTTATATCTGCATTATGGTCAATACTATATAAAGTTTTATCAAAACAAGTATGGATTTCAAGAATGTGAGCTCGTTAAAGATCAGACAAATTAACACGACAGGTGAGGCACTTGTTTTTCTGGAGCTAAACTTATGTAGATCAATCACCCAGCACTTGTACCCCCAGCACCACCAGAAGTGATTCCTGAGCACAGAGCTAGGAGCACAACAGGTATGACCCAATTCCCTATCCCCCTAATAAAAAGATCAGACAAGTTCAACTGCTCATTAAATAGTAATAATCTACTAAAGGCTTAGAATTAAGAATATAATTTCTGTGCATCAGGTATTCATTATCAATTGGCAACTTAATGGTGTATGTGATTTAAAGAAGCACATTGAATTTCAACTAAGAGTAAGGTTTAAATGTAAAAAATGTTTTTCTTAAGATGGCCCAGTTAACTTCATAGGTTTGATTTGAAAACTCATTATTTGACATATTAATTATTCTGGTATATTAGTCTAGTTGTATTCAAGTATATTTTTAACATTGTTTCTTCACTTCATCTTTGATAGGCTTTTACAATGCTATCCATTGACTCTTAAGACAAATCTTTTTTTCTAAGAGAAACTTAAGTATGCCACATTTTAATTTTAAAAGCAAATTTATTTTCAAAGAAATTTTGACTTATTACTTAAATGTGACCATTTGTATTTTAAATGATATTTAAATATAATTTTCTTTTGGTGCAGTAGGTACAATCAATAGGTACTTTTCAACAACAACAAAAAAAACCATTACAAAGGCTTACGAAATATTGCTTCAGTTCAGTGAACAGGACCTGCGCAGCTTTCTGTATCATGCTTATCCAAGCAATAAATGACTTTTTTAGACAAAAACCATCCACTGAAATTGCTTTTGATTTTTCTGAAGTAAAACGATTGAATACATAATATGGAGAACAATTCATTTGGCTTTTTATCAAATACATTTATTTTCTACTTGATAGCAAATGTCACAGGAGAGCAGAATGACTTTCTTTTATTTACTATTTCCTCATTCACATTGAGTCCAGTTTTAATTTATCTCAATAAAGATTATTACTACCTTATAATAATTTCATTAGTCCCCTCACCCGGAAAAAAAATTTGAAAGCAATCTTAAACACCTGAGATATATTTACCAAATTTGAATTAATACCTGGTATGATTTTCTTAAAAGTTATTTGTAAAGAAAGATAAAATTCAAAAGGTACACCTTTCTAATTATAAAATAAGTTTGGTAATGTAATGTACAAAAATAAGTCCTTTTATATAACATAAATTTCATATAAAATATTTCATACAATATTTTAAAGTTTTAATATCACAAAAATACTTATTTGCTAGATGTTCATATTCTTGAAGTTTCATAAGCCAAGTGAATAACCAGTAGTTGCCATTTTAGTTTCTCTTGAGAAATATGCTAACAACATCACACGTATACAGATAAGCTCGTATGTGAAGAAAATAACACAGAGGGAATTAAAGAAAAATTAAATGCTTTGGGGATTTAAACTCGTAGGAAGTCTTAAAATTTAGATTTAAAAATATTATGCAAAGGCAGACTCAAATTCCTATTCAGGTCAACGCAAGCACCTCTAGATTGGCATGGTATAGGCCAGGCAAATTTTGACTCAGCAGGCTCTATGTTCATTTTTGATTCACATTAAGTTAGGGTTTTTTTGTGGATTTGTAGATTTGGGTGTTTGGTTTCTTTTTTTTTTTTCACATTCAAGGGAAGCTGTGAACCCTATTTTTGGGTGGAGGGAGGCAGCACTTAACACACACAAACACACACACAGACACACATCACATATATATGTACATATATATAATTTCAGGTAATTTTCAGACTCTAAACCTGTCCATAAACTATAGAATTTATATCAGTCAAGACTTTAAGAGTGAAAATAAGAAAGGTAGGTCATATCTTAGGGCAAAGATAAATGTATTGGTCCATACAGCTGAATTTTTATAAAGTACATTTATTTTCTAAAATAACCCTAAGAAATAAAGAGATGGTTTTAGAAAGAATTGCATTTGAGAACCCAGCATCACCAGAATGTACTCTGATCTACTGCTCATTTCTTCTGACCTGTACTTTTCCTGGAATATTAATTTCATAGTCTCCTACTCTGAAGATTTCTCATGGCTGAGAACATAACTACCAGCAGATCCTGCTTGGCAACCTTAGGGGAAAAATAGAGTAATTTTTGGAGGAGGATTTAAAGGGTCACTCCATCAGACCTTTCTCCTGGCTTCCTGCTCAGGAAACCATATGTGATGTTGGGGCTAGAATTTGGGTCAGCTTCCATGCAGTTATGTCATATACCTTAAGTCCTGGAAAAATAGGATTTTCAGATATCTAGGCATCAAAGACAGAGTAAGTTTCTACCTTTGATTAGATTGCATGTCAGTCTTCAATTATTATTCCTCAAATTGAATCATGTCCAAGTTTCATGACTATTTCTGTGTCAAGAATTCTATCTATAATTAGAATAAGGAGGCATCACATTAAATACTTTGATTAATATCCCATGGATTTTTACATCAAAAATCTAAGATGGTAGAGATAGTGACTAAGGAATGACTTCCCCCACTTTTATCCAAGAAATATTTCAAGTTATAAGCATATGTGATACTAGGAGAGAGGAAAATAATCTGCTTACTAATAGATAAATTGAGATTGTATGAATGGGATCAGGGATCATTCCTGGTAAGCTAGTAAATTGACTTTCAGTTTTGACAGACCCATTGAACTGACTGGCCTGTTGGATGAGTATCACTGGAAATACTCTCTGACGCTTTGGTTGCTGTTTAAGAAAAGCCCCGTCCCCAGAAAAGGAGAAGTAGAAATGACAAGATGGGGGCTGGTGGATTAGGTTCAGTGGAGGAGTATCTGCCTTATAGACGGAAGGTCCCAGTTCAAACCCAGTACTACTGCCCTATGTGCTGGATACTATCCTAGACACGTTGCTGTTTGTGATTCTGGTTTGGCAACCAAATGTACCACTGCTGATCATCAAGAAGATGCCATCATAATGGAAAAGGAGGAAAACAAGAAAGTCACTAGTTGAAACTACTAAAAATTGAGAGCTGACAGATGGAATAGGAGTTCTGTCAGACATTAGCATCATTTCTCTAAAACTGTATATACTCAATAAATACAGCTGAGTAGACCTCTAGGATCAGACATACTCAAATGTTAAGGTTTTACTTAATAATTTTATAAGAATTCAGATTATCATTTTGGATTTTTCAGACATTTTTTTCTCTTATTAGTGCAAGTGACTGAGGTTATTTTTGTTACATTTACAAAAAGTGTAATTTTATTAGCTTCATATTTTAGGGGAAAAAAGGAAGCTAAAAAAATCTTTAAAAGCCTTTCTGCTCCATCATTGAGTTGTGTGATTAAAATCTGGCTTTCATTTTTGAATATTGTAAATTCTATCATTACCTTTTACAGTCTAATATCCAAAGAACTATATAAAACAAGATGGTAAACACTAGGAATATGTTGTTTACTTCAAATATACTATCTTTTTTATAATTGTAATTTTGCTAAGAAATAGAACTAAAAGAAAATCATAATGAGATGCACTTTGGAGATTACTTTGAGATTTACTTTATGAATTTAACATTGGACTGTCTGCTTGTTGTTTTTCCTGCAAATCACACTTTTTAAATGAGCTTTAAGAAAGAACATGGATAGAGAAATCTCTGAATAAATTCAGCTGGAAAATTGATTGTAATTGTGTCATTTAGCGATTATTTTCTCTTTGATGTGATGTTAAGTATAGACTGGTTGCTTTTAATTGTTGTTGTAAAAACCTATTAGCTTTCTATTTGTTTTAAAGTTTAGTGTCTTTGTTTCTTAAAATAAACAAAGAAATACAATTATGTTGTATGATAGACTAAAAATTTCTCTAAGGATTTTTTGAAAAAGAATGAGGATAATAAAGGAACACTAATGAGCTTAGGAAGGAAACCACTAGAAATTACTGAAAATAAATTGACAGTAGTCTGTGACATAACAAAATAGGAAGATGCTGAATTTCCATAATTTCCCTTATATGTCCATGAGCTGCAAGTTATTGTACAATGTAGATGGTGTTTGTTCTTTCTGGTGGTTACAAATCAGGGGGTGGGTCATCACTTCCCGCTCCAGTGGGGCTCAGAGGCAGCCTACAACGATGGTCTCAAAGGTCACAGAAACAGCCTTTGGAAAAAGGAGAGTTGATTCCTGATAGCTTTGTCAGCAGCAGCAGTAGTGAAGAGAGGGAAATGTAATTGGTCTGGCAAACAAAAAAATTCATAGACCTCTGAAGGGCAAATGTGAAAGAAAAAAGATGAGCCCAAGTCTAGATGCAGTTTGAAAAAGGAAGCTAAATGAAAGCAATAGATCACCTGATACCCTTTGTTTGCACTATAGAGATGACATGAAGCAGAGGTCACTAGGGGTGAAGCAGACATAAAAATCATATTGATCTCAATAATATGGAGGCCTCCAGTAGACTCGATGAGATTAGCTGGATGTATAATGTATGTCGATCAAAAAGAAATATTCAGTAAATAAGTGATTGACATTTTATAATCAAGAAGTTAATTTATGTAAGATTTTGATAAATTAGTAGAAGAAATCAGATAAAATTCCATTGGGCTAATTATCCTTGTCTCTTTTTATCCAAGAGGGGAAAACAAGTGGCTGAACTGGAAAAACAAGTCATCATTTCAAGATGTTTGTTTCAAGAGAGCCTTCTGAAATAGGTTTGTAAAAAAAGTAGCATAGAGACAGACTTTTATTATTCATTCAAAAAAAGAGTGAACTAAGCTCTTGATTTTATCTCAAAATTTTATAAAGGATATAGTAGAAAAGATGGGCAAAGAATATACTTTGAGTCAGGAAAGTTTAGATTTGCTATTAGCTAAGAATTCTGAGCAAAATTCAAATGTCTTCTGAGTCTTAACTTCCTCATTTTAAACATTGGTTTAATAATGCTTATCACGAGGTTAAAGACATTAACTACATAATATATCTTCTCAGGGACAGGGGTGATTGTTTAACAAACAGTCATTTTCTTATTCCCCAGTGAACTTTTTATCATTTGATACTCTCTCCATTGGACATAAGGAACTTAGGATATCTTTAGGCAAAACCCATGTCCCAGTGACAAGGTCATTCTCTGAAACAACACCTGAGTTGAATATCTCACTAGATTCCATTGTTTTGTTCATAATTTTCCTAATTTTCCAATTTCCCTCTGTTCCAATTGTGGTGTTTGGCAATGACTATTAGAACTTTCTAGGAAGGCCTCCAGATTTTTAGAGCAACCTGTCCCTGGTTTTGGCTCATGACTGTCTCATTCAGTTTCTCTCATATTCCATTACTTCCCTGCTGTCCTTTTCTGAGAACTCTGTGTGGTGTAGTCTTAAGTCTCCTCATCTCTCAGGAATCTCAAAATGCTGTGCTTGTACAATCTGTAGTGGTCAGGCAATGGCATTAAAGTGGGTTTCCTTAAGAAAAAAAAAGCAATCCTCCTTATTTAAATAGATTTAATGCCAAACAACTGAGGCTCTGAGTAATACCACTTAAAATAGTTCAATCATTTGTCAAGTTTGGTGGTAAGAATTCCTCAGGGTAAGCCCTTTCTACTCTCAATAAGTAGAGAGGATTACAGTGATTTTGTTTTCAGGGTATGTGTTGGTAGCTGCTGTAACATCCAACCAAAATAAAAAAAAAATAATTCGTTAGACAAAGTCCATATATATGCATCTCATGAATGGAGTTCTCCTATGTGGGTCCTTTAATCTTGAGCCTTTATGATGAACTAATAGCTTCCAGGGGCACCTTGGAAGGTAAAGAGAACATTGCTATATTCCATTGATTTAAATTAGTTAGAGGGTACTAGCTGGATAGGTGGGATTTGTAATTTCCTTCAATACCCATGGGAGAAATGGAACAAATTCTTTATGACTGCAGAATGATTTAGAGATATATTATGAAATATTCCCTTTCCCCAAAGCCAGAAACTCTTTCACTAAAGGATGTTTGCTCTTAAAGACAGAAACAAACTTTAGAAGGCAGAAACTTATGTTTTCACAACACGGAGGTTCAGTGTAAGGAAACTTATTAACATAACACTCATAAACTTGTGGATTACTAGGAGAATGAACATAGCTTAAAGTTAAAATTCTTATTTAAGAAATCAGCAGTTTTTAACTGAGTACCACTATACACAACATAGAACTTAATTTTGGGCCAACAAAATTACATTTAAAATTATTTTGTTCTTCTCACCGGAGAGCGGACCGGCAGGAAAACCCAGATATGTGGGAATCCATGACTGAGATCTCCAAGCTTGCTTGGATTGGGACTGTGCCTCCTCTCCACAGGTTCCCAGTTTTTCAATAGCTTGGCAGTCACACCCACAAACTGCCCCTGGCACCATGTAATCTCATCAATGGCCAAGACCCAGAGACTATCAACTAAAGCTTCAGAAAGAGAATGACACAGAATTTCCTGTGTCATCCATAACAAAGCTTGTTATATTCTATTCATAACAAGCAGTACAAAACAAATCATCTAGCATTGCCTTTTTGGCAGGTTTGAGTGGTAGTGAGACTGGTGTCAAAAATATCGAATGTAACCAAAATAGAGAGTACAGGGGAAATTGTCTGCCATATAAGCAGGGGAAGGGTTGGAACAGGGTGGGGGGTGGGGGTGACACTGGGGATTTTGGTGGTGAAAAGTGTGCACTGGTGAAGGGATGGGTGTTTGATGATTATATGACCAAAGCTCAAACATGAAAGCTTTTTAGCTGTATCTCACAGTGAATGAAAATAGTGGGAAAAATAATAATAAAGTAATAAAATAAAATTAACATTCAGAATAGAATAAAAGAAAAGTAATGTGGAGTTCATACCCAATTCAATCAGCTAATCAATGGCTGAATAAATAGCAGTGGTCCTACATTATTAAAAAAAATATTTTGTTCTTTAGCTTGAAATAGCCAGTATGGCTATTTCGTCTTGTTTTTGTGTAGGTCATATGATTTTTTAAAAAATTGTCTTCCTGTGACAGCCCCTTCATCAGCTACTTGTCCTAAATAGTACAAACAATAATTTATAAAAAATAAGGAGCAAAATGGCTTTTATTTTAATTATATGATATGAAGGGAAAGCCAGATCTAATCTTTTTCTTCTCCTCCACACTCTGGTTTTTATCTTAAGGCAAAATTACATGAAGCAAAGTTGTAAGTCGTAATTAAGCTCTTTGTACTTCCAAACCAATTGAAGGGTGATAGATGCTCCTGGTATAAATTCCATAACCCAAGTGATCTTTAAATTTTGAATAGTCAGCTCATTTAAGGTTTATGCATAAAATAACATTTAAAATAATGAGGAAATTCTCGAGTGTCTTAAGGGCTTCTCTTGTAAGCAGCCAATCACATGTCTTTTTCCAGAAGACAGGTAGCTCAGGTACAATAATACAGTTAAAAAAAAAAAAAGGATTCCTTCATTCATCCTTCTGCCACTCCTATCAGTAAAAACATGTCTCATTCAAGGCAGAACATTTAGCTCTCTGTTAGCAACAGAAAGAACACTTCCCCAGCAACAGGAAAACCCGAAAAGGACATCTATTTTTAAAAATAAAATGTGAAGCCCTCAGCGTTTTGCTGATTTGGTGAGCAAAATAAATCTTATTCATCTAAATTAGGTGAGTGCCCTATAAAATATATAGATTTCAAGAGTAAATAGCCTGATTTTCACAAGACTTTCTTTGCATTGTTTTTTAATACATTAGATTTCCTTAGCGTTTCTGCTAACTTCTCAGTTTAAGGATATTTCCACCTTTGGCTGGTATAAGGTAGGAGGGTTTTATTTAAGAGGAAAGGTGGCAATTCAAGAATTTAATTGCAATTCAAGTAGTTATCATATGCAAAACAGTATATAGAGAGAGTATGCCTCTATTCCTCATTGAGGTGTTTTAAAAAGGTAATGATGAATGTGATTGTTAGAGGAAATTATTATTGTTAGAGAAACAAAAGACCAGTTGCTTGCATGCATTGTTAAGTAACACAGTATTAATATTGAAAGAAATCTAGGGAGCTTGAGCACAGGGCATTAGTATGTCCTAACAACATAACAACTATATCAATTCACATAGTATTAGCATTAAGAACATCATATATTTTGATCTCCTAACTACTTAAAACGACACTAAAGCTCAAGAGATAATAAATTTTCATTTTCAAGGTTTAATCTTATTTTAAGTACAATGCGAGACATAAGTACAATGCAAATGTTTTCAAATTTTTCATTTTTATTTCAAAGTTCTTATGGGAGATTTATCTAATATTTCTTTAATTTTAGTTGGTGTACATGTATATCAACAAATAGCTTTAAATACAAAATTTGTAAAACTGTGATATACCTACCCAAATCCAAGTTTATTAAAAATTTATTACCATTTATGAAAGGGTAGGGCAGGTAAACTCTACGTTAATGTGTTTTCATTTAGGACAAGAGTCATTCTCAGAATAATATTATTTCTTTATCTTAGTTGTTGAACTTGGAAAGTAGTAAGCAATATAACAGCAGTCTTTGATTTACATTACTCTGTAAAAATGTAACTAGCTGTGGTAAATATGGGTACATATTAGGCTTGGTTTATGAGCATTCTATTTCCTCTTTTGACAAGCAAAAAAGTTAAGTCAAAGTTAAATCAAAACTCAGAATCATAAAAACTTTACATAAGGTAACTGAAAAATGTTGGTTTTCAGAGCTAATCAAATCTACTTCAGGGCAAATTATATGCATACATATAATTCTGAATACTATACAGATATATACATGAATATCTAGATGACATTTTTTCTTAAATGTTGACTTGTCTAATTCTATGAAAAATTGAGCCCACAGTTTCCTTATTTGTAGGGTGAAATAAAATAGTAACATTTCTTAACTTCAAAGATTGCTGTGATGCACTTAGAACAGAATCTGACACAAAACTAAGTATTATAGAAATCTATGGACTAATATTTTACATGTATATTGTATGTGTATCTTTGATATGCCTACCCACATCCAAATGATTTTTTTCTTTAAAATAATGTTATTTGGAAGTATAGGTCAAAACGTAAATATAATCTCATTATTCATTTTCCTTTTAAAAATCATTTAAAAATTTCCCCCTTCCTTTTCTGTGGGTGCTGTTGATGTCTTTGTTTTTTAGGTCACTGGGTGTGGCACACTGATTGCATTGCTCTCTGAGATGGCATCCTTTTGTTGTGATGCTCAAACACTCTTTGCTATCCATGAAGAAGGCACATTTTACTGTGACTCTGATGATCATGCAGTATTGCACTGTACATTTCTGGGTGGAGGGTTGCCTTAAGTAGGCCTCTGCCAGTACACCACAACCCCAGCACTATAAAACTATTCTGAAAGTTTTATCTTCAGAGTACTACAGGTGTAGCCCTAGGTGCCTTGAAAAACCACATAATTTACCCTAGTAGTCCCTGGCACCCTTGGACACTAGTATTGAGCTATCTGACTGCCAGAGGAATTCCTGTGTCCCCTGATCACTGCTTGTCACTGCTTGGGAGACTCTTACTCTCAGCTACCACCAAAAAGAGTCATCATAATGAAACTCAATGTATGCAAATTAAAAAGAAACAGTATTTAGGAGGTTAGAGAAATCTCCAGAAAGTAGACTTTAATAGTAACAAAATGAAGCATACTGCAATAATACAAAATTTCACTGAAAGAGGAAAAAAAAAAGGATTAAAAAAAAAAGAAATAACTTCACTAAAGGGCTTGGGGTGGGGGTTGGGGAAGGAGACGGAAATGGGCTGAGCTAAGCATGAACTCTGGAAATATTTGAAGTTTTTAAGACTAAACCATAAATTGCACCGAGGCACAGTACTCTGCTGATAAAGTTGTTTCCCAAGAGGTTATGAGGAAATTCTGATACATGTTTACTGAAATTGAAGAATTAAGTAAATAGAAAACAGGTTCCTCACTGTGGGAGTGGGGATTTACGGATAAACAAGGGGAGGAGGCTATAATGAGGTAATGGAGACATCAATATGAACTCATGTTTACCTGAATGCAGGCACAGATGGTTACATTCATTTCTATGACTCATTTCCATAATCTATGTATATATGGCTATATGGATTAGTATTCAAACGTATGTGACTATGCACTATGATGAATAGAAAGGATGCTCCAGATTGCTAATACACTCAGTACCTAGACTTTGATTTCTAATACAATTTTTCAATTAAGGAAGCAAAGTTATTTAGAGAAATAACTGATTCCAGGATTGATATATAAGCCTTCAGCATCTTGTAGTACCAGAGAGTAACTGAGTGCTTAGAAACAAATGGGCAAACAAAATCCACCCTGGCTGATGTAAATATATTGGAGATGTGTAAAATTAAAGACCTCTCAATAGCTGAACTGGGACAATCTGAGGAACAAAATAAAGGCTTCCTGTTTAAGATGTAGTATAAAGTATAAGATAAAAACTTGTGCATTCAAAAGCACTATTGAATCACTAAAAATTGAAAAAATTTTTCTAAGCAAAGTTATTCCAAATAATTTATGTTATCCTTAGAAACACAACATTGTTCTTTTAAGTATATTGCCTTCCTTTCAATGAGTATAGTCTGGAAAAGAGAGGGGGAGATAATGTAATTTTGAATAAATTTGACAAACTTTAGCTCATTCAGATGACCAAAGTAAAATTCAGTGGTGAAAATCATTTGATAGTATGTATAAGCAACAAGTTGTGAGGTTCAATCATTTTACTTTTCAAGGTGAGGGTAGTAAGATCTTTTATAGCGATAGCACAGCGATAGTAGGGCGTTTGCCTTGCATGCGGCTGACCTGGGTTTGAGGGTTTGATTCGATGTCCACCAAGCACTGCCAGGAGTAATTCCTGAGTGCAAAGCCAGGACTAATCCCTGAGCATAGCCGGGTGTGACCCAAAAAGCAAAAAAAAAAACAAAAAACAAAAAACAAAAAACAAAAAACCAAAAACCTTCTATAATGGGCTTTTTTTTTTTTCAGGGGCAGGAGTTGGGGCACCACTTGGCTATGCTCAATGGTAATCCTGGTTTAGTGATGGGGGTCACTTCCAGAGATGCTCCGGGACAGATATCGATACTATGGCTCTAACCTAACTCAAAGCCTGTGCTCAGCTCATTGAGCAGTTAGGGTACTGTGATGGACTATTTCTTTTTGGTCCACACCCAGTGGTATTTGGGCTTATCCTGGTTCTGTGCTCAGAGATTACTATCGGCAGGGCTCAGGTGAGCCATATATAGTGCTGGATCAAACCTGGGTTGACTGGATGCAAGGCTAATACACTATCCACTCGACTATCTTTCTGGCCTTGTGATACTTACTCAATTGGTAAATACAATGTGTTATCGTCTGCAGTGCCAGCCCCAAATAGGCACTAAAATATAGTAATAACCAGTGAGATTTAAAATTTGAAAAGTACTCAAAGTCAAGTTTTTGTGTTATAATTAAATTTTTTATTATCAACTGGGATTCCAGGGATCTAGTAACACTTTGGAATGTATTACAGATCTCTAAATATTTATACTACAGATGTAGTACATGGATTCAGATGTTTGTTCTCCAGGTGCCTGATCTTGGTTCAACACCCAGCACCACATATGGTCCCCTGAGCACTTCCAGGAACTTGAGCATAGAACCAGGAGTAAGTCCTGAGCACAGCTGGATGTTGTCCCCCCAAACTAATACTTATAATATAGTTCTTCCTCTTTAGCTCTTAATATCATTGTGCAGTTACAGAAGTCATTAACTTTTTTTTTTTTTATGAGAGCACCTGTTATGAGTAAAGCTTCATATTATTTTTGCCGTTGACTCTTACTTGAGTTGTCTCAGTCTCAGAAATGACCACCTATCCACCCTCAGCCTCTACAAAAACATCCCAAATACCAAAAACGACAACATAAAAGAAAGCACATTTGTTTTTTGTTTTTGCTTTTTGGGTCACACCCGGCGATGCTCAGGGGTTACTCCTAGCTTTGCAGTCAGGAATTACTCCTGGTGGTGCGTGGGGGACCATGTAGGTTGCTGGGAATCGAGCCCGGGTCGGCCGCATGCAAGGCAAACGCCCTACCCGCTGTGCTATCACTCCAGCCCTGAAAGCACATGTTTGGTTTGGACTTAGACTGAACTCAGAAACCAGGTCGCTTTAAAAAAATGCCCTGCAATGGGGCCGGAGTAAGGCAGGTAGGGTGCTTGCTTTGCACACAGCCAAGCTGATTTTGATCCCCATAAGTTCCCATATGTTCCCGGGAGCCTGATAGGAGTAATCTCTGAGCATAAAGCCAGGAGGAAACCCTAAGTACCACTGAATGTGGTCTCAAATCCATTCCCTATACCCCAAACACCCTGAAATTTTTGTTACTCTACTAAAACTATAACAAAGAATTGGAATATCTCATTGTATTCTTACAATTAATCTCAGTAAATCATTTAAGTCCTGCTTCACTGGCTTTGATTCTGGACCTTTCTAATGAATGAGTATACAGTACTATTTAATATTCAGTAAAGATAGTAGACAACATAGGTAATACTGCATTATGTAGAACGTTAATAAAATGGCCCACAAAACCAAAAGATGATGTTTTGATAAATGCAATTTATTTGGGGAAGATGCATATTTTTTTCCAGTTTTATAAAAAAATACTTATAGCTACAACATGACAATCTTAATTAACACAGAAAAATCTTGTTTTAAAACTAAATATGAGCAAATTAGATATACTGAATTATCAGTTAGAGCTTAAGAAATAACAACTTTGCCAAGAGGGTGGGGAACTTGAAATATTTGTCCTGGGCTGTTGATACCGGTGGTGGATGTGTACCCGGAATTCTATCATAGTACTGTTAATCAAAGTGCCTGTGGAAAAACATATCACTGGTAATGGGCAAGGTAAAAGCATTACACACTTGATTTTTGCTTCAGACATCCTCTTGTCATTCTTTCCTGTGTTAAACTGGATGCTGATGTTGGGCATTCAAACTTTTTGCAATAACATCCACAGGCAAATCCTTATCAAATGCTTAAGATGAATTGTTTTGTTTTGTTTTAAACTTCTGATTAATATAAAAGAACCCAGCATTTCAGATCAGCATGTCTCAAGTTTCCTCTGTAACTACTGATAGGAAGTTAAGATCACATGGAACAACACTGTAATCTGTATTAAATTATGTGCTGTGCTTACATTTCTTTTTAAAGCAAGCTGCTTCTATATATATATTCACTTTTCACCTTTATGTAATTCAATTTCTAGAATGATCTGAAATGGAATATCTTATTCATTTCTCCCCTTGCAAAATTAACTTTCCAAGAATACACATCTAAAAAACTGTTTTTAGCATATTTCATTTTTATACACTTCTATTACAACCATTAAAAATATCTGCGGGGCTGGAGCGATAGTACAACAGGTAGGGCATTTGCCTTGCATGCAGTCGACCCAGGTTCGATCCCTGGCATCCCATATGGTCCCCCGAGCACCGCCAGGAGTGATTCCTGAGTGCAGAGCCAGGAGTAACCCCTGAGCATCACTGGGTGTGACCAAAAGAAAAAAAAATCTGCAGTGATTTAATGTGCAGCTCATAATCTGTCATAAACTATTCACGAGCATCCTAGTGACAATTAAATACCACTGTGACTGCAAGCTTAGAATGTCACACAATGCCCCAATTTTAAAAAGACTTGATCTTTCATTGTGAAAGGATATTGTTTTTGTTTAGGTTTAATTAGGCCTTTCCTCTTATGGTCTTAAAAGAAATAGTCTGTCACTCATTCATTCAATTATCTTCTATGTATCTTTTGTAGGATTCTAAGTGCTGAGGACACAGAAAAAAATCCATCATTGAAAAAGCAGAAAAATCCCTGATCTCATGACTTCACACTCTAGTCAAGACTTTGACTTACACCTTACACTGGTAGCAAATATAAGAACCATGAAGGAAACAAGAAAGGAAAAAACCTGAAGCGAGGATGTTGGAGGAAGGGGTACTATTTCATTTATTTATTTATTTATTTATTTATTTATTTATATTATTTTAAGTTTCAAGAATATCTTTTATTTATCAACAAATCGCAAGTCCATTTCTAGGTAAGAGGGGGTACTATTTTAATGGGATGCTCAAAGTAGGATTGGGTGAAAAAAAAGTGACTTAAAAAAAATAGGACAGGAGAGATCTTGCCATGCAGCTATCTGTTGGAAAGATCCTTCCAAAGAACAGAACAGCTAGTGCAAAGGCCTCAGAGTAAGAGGATGCCCTCCTGTGTAGCTGGAACTAAGTGCTTAAAAAGGAGGTCAGGGAAGTAAGTGGATGTAGAATGGAATTTAGGGAACTTAAGAGCATAAGACTTTTTGTAGGTCACATAAAGATCTGGGAACTAATGATTTTGGATTGCTTCTCAGTGTGTAGACAAACTCTGAAATGTTCAAAGGATATTCACATTATGCCACAGGCTGGAAAAAAAAAGACTCAAGTTCTGTCTATACTTAAAATGCCTAGCTTTTGGAATAGTGAAGAAAACGGTCTACTCAGATCAGATATCTAAATTAGTTTTACCAGTTTCTACCTTAAATATTAATAAGCTGCCTTCTTGGTTTTCTTATTTACAGCTTGGATCAGTATTTACAACCTTGGAACAGTATCTTTTTCCACCTCCCTAGCTGTTTCATGTAACTCTTAGTTTCCCTCATTATCTTTAATCCAGATAATATTTTCCAATATCAGTAACACTTTTTACTGTTATCGAGGCAGTTTTGCTAGTCTAACAACGTGAAAATTATGCAGTAGATGTAGATTAAAACAAGAAAAATCGACTATACCTCAATTAGTTGAATTAAGTCAAATGAGAATTTTATTTTTGGAAATTCTGCATGACTGTATAAATGAACCACTTTTGTTTACTTGTTGATAGGACATGGAACTGAGATTACAGCTCTGAAAATCCTTTACTTTCTATTTTAGGAATCTGAGTGCTATACAGTCAATTTTATTTTGCAGTCAGCTCTGGGGAACCACTGGCCTTGGTTTCCCATGATGGCTTTTGCAATCTTTTAAGAATAAGACGGAGGGGTGCCGTAAATTAACTTTGAACATTTACTTTTAAATTACAATGGAAACTGGTTCCACATATACAATCCATATACAAGCGGGTAAATACACTTGGGCCACGTGTTTAGGCAAACGACTTTCTTATCATTCAGGTGGCAGTGAGTACTTCCAATCTCACCCACCTAGCAGGAGGCGTTGGTTGGTATCTCTGCACCGGGAGTTCCACAATTTCATTATTATTTTAGCTGAGACTATATATAACGATATTCCCTGAAATTTACCCGGACACGTACGGTAGCAAGAGTTCAGAAGTGAGATTGCAATTAGAAGTAAAGGTAGCCTTTTCCCCAACTTTCCCTTTTCTTTCTTTCTTTTAAAAGAAGTTTCAAATTAAGTTCTCATTGCCACGTAGGTGCTGGTCAATTACCCAATCAGCGAGGGCGCCGCAGCCAGGACTAGGGGAAAGCTGATACACCTGTATCACTTTTACAACCTGCCGCGCACCGCGTTTTGCTCAAGACTCACTCGCAGGCTGCGTCAGGCAAGATCAGGGGAAGTTTCTGAGAAAGTTTCCGAGTCCCGGCCGCATTGGGAGAGGGTCCCATCATCCTTAAGCACCAGCGCAAACACAATCCCCGGCTGGATCTTCGGTACCTACGGGGCCCCAGCAAATGCGCGAGGCGAGTTTTCCTTCGGGACGGGCGCCGCGAGCCCGAGCCCCGCGACTCCCGCAGCGCGCTCAGTGGAAGACTCGGCCTCCGCCCCTGCAGCCGCCTGCCCGGCTCCCGCGACCTCTGCCGGCGGCCGAGGACCAGCCGGTCCCGCCGGCTCCCGCCCCCGCTGCACGCGGCGGGGTCCTCCCGCTCCTCCCCGCGGTCCCCGATGGGCTCGGCCGCCCGGCCCCGGACGCCTCAGCGTCGCAGCCCAGCGGCAGCCTCCGCGGCTCCTCGCGCCGGCGCTATGGAGACGGTCACGAGACGCCGGCGGCGCCGGCGGCGGCCAATAGGAGCGCACGTCGCGGGGAGACGCGGACGTCGCTCTTCCAAGATGGCGGCTCGTCCGTCGCGAGCTGCCGGGCCGGGGGGAAGCCTGCGAAGCCTAGTAAAGCCGCCGCCCGGGACAGGACCGAAGGAGCTGTCGCCGCCGTTGGCGGCGGCTCGGGCCCTTTTCGCTGCTGCCACGGCTGTTGCCATGCGGCGAGGCTAGGGAGGAGCGCACTTCCGCGGGGTGTAATAATGTTAACAGAGGTAAGCGGCCGCGGCCACCGGTGTTTACCTGTGAAATGGGGAAGGGGCCGGTGCCAGCCGGTCCGAGTCGAGCGTCTGGGCTGCCGGCAGGCCTGAGCCCCGCCGCGACTCCCGGGGCCCCCCGGAGCAGCGGGGATCCTACAAGTGCCCCCCCCGCCACCCCCCGGTTCGGGGCTGTGCTGACTAAACCAGCGTCCCCCGACCTCGGGTTGCCTGTGCCGCCTCTTCTCGCAGTTGCCACTTGCCCGGTCGCCCTCGGCGCGGCTCTCCGTCCCGCTGTCGCGCCCTCCTCGCTCATCGCTTGCTTCCTGGCGTCTCCTGACGTCTGGGTCTGTGGCCGCGGTGCTGTTGCTGTTGCTTCCTCGCCGAGCCCCGGGGTCCGCCTGCCTGTCGGGTCCCTTAGCCGCCAGGGCCCAGCGCCTCGAGGGGCTGTCACTCGGCCACGCCGGTGCTTCCCGGACCCCGCTCGGTCCACTCTCGGGAGTGGACCTGTCCCCTCCCGGCCAGCGGCGCGCGGGTCGCCCCCGGCCATCCAGCCCCTACCCCCCGCCCCCCGTTCCCGCAGCCGGCCCAGGCGCCCCGCGCTGCAAAGCCGGTTCCTTAGGAAAGTTCAGTGTCAGCCTCGCCCCCCTCTTGGATGGTTTTGCTTCAGGTTCCCTTGGTGCGCTCGCTCGCTCTCTCCTCCCCACCCCCAAGAAAATTAAAACAACAACTTGGATCTGACGTGGAAGTATTGGGCAGCTGTGACCAGCTAATTTTACGTTTCCCTTTTCTAAGTGTCTGATGTCGGTTGCAAAGAGCAGTTTCTGAAGAAGTAGTTTCCCTTTGCTAGCCAAGCTTGGCTGGGGGAGGGCGGGATGGATGCAAATGGGGGCACTGGACCCGAAGCGGCCCGGCTGTGTGTCGTCGGTGTTTGTGGGCAGGGGCGTCGCGGGGGAGAAATCCCGAAACTCGTGGCTCAGAGGGAATGTATCTTTTCCACCGGGACCCCGGGGAAATTCCAGCATGATTCCTAGGTCCGCCGTCAGGTGCTTGTCGGGGGCGTCTTGGGGAATGAATTCAGGCTTGACAACAGGTTTAATGGGCAGTAAAGATCGGATGGGAAGTATTTCTACTTGTGCAAAAATGGTAGGAAAAAATAAAACCACGGGGGTAAAAAGCCTTTGTAATGAGTGGCATTCGTTGTGTGAAAAGTGACCCTCAAGTGATACTTAGTTGTCTTTGCAAACTTGGCTTAACTCGAGGGAACTTCGTACTTTTTCATGTGAGTATTTAATAGTCCGCGCCCAGAATCTCGTGTGTGCTGTGTCTGGTAAATACTTAATTTATGGATGACTCTTTCCAAAGATTTTTCATTTCTGTAACTTGTGGTGGGTTATAAGTTTCTGTTGTCATTAGCAGTATTATATATATATTTTTAAAAAAGCTCAGAAGTTCGGTTTCTTAGGTCCAGAGTGAGATTTGGTTGGAATAACTAGCCTTATAAGTTTCAGAGGTTTCTTTTTAATGTACATTGTCTAAGGAAATTATCTTTTGATTGAATTTAGGTTATCTTTTTTTTTTTTTCCTTAGTTTTTAGGCTCCACCTGGCTGTATTCAGGATTTACTTCTAGCTCTGCACTCAGGGGTCACTGTTGGCGGGCTTGGAGAACCATGTGGAGTGCTTGGGGTCAAACCCGGGTCTGTGGTGGGCAAAGCAAGCACCTTACCCACTGCACTGTCTCTCCCGCCCTGGGTTGTCTTGCTTCAAAGAAATTTTATTTTATGCTTTATGTGTACTGCTTGTTGGTGAAATGATAGCGTCTCGATTTGGAAACACTGAACTTTATAATCACCATTTTATTGTGATTACATCTTTTAGTGAAATATTTTAAGTAATTTAATGACAATGGTAAAAAAGATGTACTTTAGTACCCCCCCCTGTGTGTGTGTGTGTGTGTGTGTGTGTGTGTATATATATATATATATATATATATATATATATATATATATTGCTTCTAAGAGATTAGTCAAAATTCCAACCTTGATAGTCTGGCATAGTTCTTTCCTTCAACCACTGCTCTGGGATTCCTCTCCAAAGTAAGACCCACATTATTCAGTGGTACTTGGATTTCATTATATTTTTAGTTGTCATTTTATAGGTTGAAAAAAACTGAAGCCCAGAGACTTGTCCAAGGTCAAACAACTTTTAGTGACAAAAGTGAAATTAGAATTCAATCTCCTGATTCTCAGTACAGAACTCTATAATCATTTGCTCTCTTATAGTACTTTTCAGCTCTCTTGGAAGGTTTTAAAATATACTACTTCCTCATCTGACTACTGTCTGAGGATAAGCTGAAAATTATCATTTCTTGGGAAAGATTTTTTTTTTATCATACACTTTTAAAAAAGGCTCAGAAATAGTTTTGTTTTGAAATAGCTTAGATATTAAATTTTGATCATTGGTTATTAAAATATTAGTAATAAGTTCTCTTTGTTTTAACTGCTTCTGTTGTTGCTAGATTAGAGCTAATCAGGTTTTAGGGGTTATGATTTAAGTTTACTCTAGATTTCAGAATGTATCATGAAAAGTTTTTAGGATTAACAAACATACTGTGCTTAGAAAGTGGTGCATCTTACCATCTGCTTTTCAATTTGAGGTAGGCGATACTACATTAATAAGATGAGAAGACTGGTTGAGAAGTAAAATTTTATAACAAGTTGTGGGGGCTGTAGTGATAGTACAGTGTGTAGGATGCTTGCCTTGCACGTGACTGACCTGGGTTGGATCCTTGGCACCCCATGTAGTTTGCCCCACCCCTGGGTGGGCATGGGAGGGGGAGGGGAAGGTGGTGGGATAGAAGAAAAGAACACAAAATTACAGGTTAATAGTTACAGGAGTTAAATGTTTTGGTTCAAATAAATCTGGGAGGTATTTGCCTAAAGATAATAGGTTTGTTGCTGAAGAATTTCTCATTGCCAGGGGCCAAAGCCTGTAGGGCATTTGCCTTGCAGGGCTGATCCAAGGTTCCATTCTCAATGATTCTCTTGGGATCCCATATGGTCACTCTAACACTACTAGGAGTGATTCCAGAGTGTAGATCCAGGAGTAACTCCTGAGCATTACCAGGTGTGATCCAAAAAGCCAAAAAAAAAAAAAAAATTCTCATAGCTGTTGATATTGTAAAGTAAATCATATTGTGGATTTCTGTAACTTTAGAGAAGGTCATGTTTGATTTTTTTTTTTTTTTGTGTTGATTTGATTGTTCACTGGCTGCACATATTAACATAGTATCTGGGTATTTCCATGAGAGCATATTAGATAAGAAAATGAAATGAACATATGATTCCTTAAAGTAGCTTCCTTCCAACTGGATTTGTGCCCTCCCTCCCGCCTCCCATATTTCACTTCTGGAAGTAAATTATTTTATTTAATCTTTTTCTTCTTTTGGGTGGAGACAGATATCACAACTCACATAATTCTCAGACTTTTGTACTTGAATTATAACGCTTGCTTTTCTTGCGTGTCAGGAAGTGCATCTATATTTCATTGGTTATTTCTCTGAAGGACCCACTAATAGAGATTCTTAGAGAGCTTCATCTATTTAACTGGGAAATCCAGAGATGTGATAATACTTGGGAATAGTCTTTGGGTTTTCAGGGCTTTTGAAAAATGTGCTCATGGAAGTACAACCTCTTGATCCTAATAAAATGTTTTGGATGTTTTGTTGAATAATAGATTTGTGATAGAGACTCTTGCGAGGGCTGAAGAGATAATACAAAGGGCAGGATGCTTGCCTTACCTGTGTCTCACCAGGATTTGATCCCCAACACTCCATAATGGTCCCCTGAGATTTATCAGAAGTGATCCAGGAATGAAGAGGCAGAAGTAAGTCCTGAGCACAACCTGGTGTGCCCTCCCACAAAACAAACAAAAAGACTCTTGGGATGAATTACTCTTTAAACAGCATGAGTTATTCAATTATTAATGATATTGAAAAGGCTGTTAACCAGACATAGATCCATTGATATTCAAAAAATGTTAAATAGGAAAAGGATTTTGTAAGGGGAAGGAAAGGCATCTTGTCTAAAATGTCTGTCTTGCTGCACTACATAGAGCAGTGTTTATTATCTTTTGACAAGATAAGTTTAATATTAATGACCATTTCTTAAGAATTTAAAATGGTCTTTGTTATATTTTACCCTTATTGGTTTCAAGTTTTTGAGAGTTTATACTTATTAATTATTTATTAATTACTTTTATTGTAATAACCAGCCCATAACACCTTTATTTTATTCATTCCTTTTTGATCAGTACCAAGTTGACAGTATTACAAGTAGAAGAAAATAAGGTTTTTTTGTTTGTTTTTTGTTATTTAATTGAATCACCGTGAGAAAACAGTTACAAAGCTTTCTTGTTTGAGATTCAGCCATACAACGATCGAACACACATCCCTCCACCAATACGTATTTTCCACCACCAATGTCTCCAGTACCCCCCCTCCCCCACCCCCTTCCCAATTCTCACCTTGTCTCTGTGGCAGACAATTTCACCAATACTCTCTCTCTAATTTTGGGCATTGTATTTTATTTCATTTTTTTAATTGAATCACTGTGAGAACAGTTACAAAGCTTTCTAGTCTAAGTCTCGGTCATACAATGATCAAACATCCATCCCCTCACCAGTGCACACCCTCCACCACCAAGAACCCCAGTATAGCCCCCATCTCACCTCCCCTCTCCTCACCTATGTGGCAGATGATTTCCACCTTACTCTCTCTCCGCTTTGATTACATTCAATATTTTGACAAAAGATCCACCATTATTATTTGGAATTTTCCCTAACATTCAGGCCTGCTGAAAAAGCATCATTAGATAATTTGTTTTCTATTGTTGATAAGAGCATTTTGGATTTCTGATATTTTAGTTATAAGTCTGGAGGGATTTCTGTCAAAAGCTGCTGGGTTCCAAGATTGTTTTGTGTGCCTCTGGGATCATGGCCGTTCAGGAGCCAGGAGCCATTCGTGGGCAGCAATTTGGGGCCTCGTTAGGGCTGGGAGAGGGGCCGGTTCCAGTCCCATCCCGTGAGGCCCCTTGTTTCACATCACTGCAGTCTCATATCTATTTTGCTTGAATTTACCCACCACTATTCAAGCCTGCATGCTAGGGCTAGGTGCTATATAATTTATTTTCCATTGCCCATTTTGAGTATCATGAGAGGTCGTGTGGCCACACATGCTTCTGGAATTCTAAGATTGTAAATGGTGGGGTTCCAGAGACATCTCTGTATGGCAATAATCCATTTTGGGATTCAGTTGGGAGTCTCTGTTGGTGTGCTAAGATGGTGCCTGGAGGCAGATTGTGGGTGTTACAGCCAGGATGCCAAGCTGGCTGGGAGTCTGGGAGGGACAGCCCATATTTTAGTTTTTTGAAGGTAACCAACCTTACAACTTTATGTCAAATGCATGTATTCATTAGTAGTTTTGAGATATTAAATTAGAAGCTATTTTTAGAGTCACTATATAAGGAGATAATATTGCTGTAGGGTTCAGATGTATCATCCCAAATTTTGTTGATTCATTTCTTTCAGAGAGATAAAGAATAGTTTCTTAAATACATTAGCCCATTGTATATATTTTGAGGGAATACGGACTTAAATTTAAGAGTAGAACTGAAAAATAAGTATCATTTCACGTGTATCACTTGTCATCCTGTTGCTCATTGATTTGCTTGAGCAACAACCAGTAACATCTTCATTTGACCCTGTTGCATGCAAGCGTAGTTCAGTGGCGTCTGCTCACTCCAGGAACACAAAGAGCCTCAAACCGTCATTCAGGGTCTTGACAAAGAAGCCTGACCATCTCGTAGGTGGGTGGCCAGGCATTCTTTTGACGTCCCGTGGAATCCAGTCAGTAACGGCTCTTGTCCAGTAGTCATCTCCAAATCGCATTACGTGTCCGACCCATCTGATTTTTGACGCCTTGGCAAATGAGACAGTGTCCCTTGGCAAATGAGACAGTGTCTCTGATTCTTGATCGTCGACGGAGGTCTGAACTCCGGATTCCTTCTCTCACTTGAGTGAAACGTGATACTCCAAGCATAGCTCTTTCATTTCCTCTTTGGGAAACCCGAATAGTGTTCTCATCCTGTTTTCCTAGGGCCCAGGTCTCTGAGGTGTATGTTAGTGCAGGAAGAATGGTGGAGTCAAAAAGATGTGCCTGGAGCCAGAGGTTCTTTGTCCTCTTAACCACTTCTTCGATGCTCTTGAAGGTGTTCCAAGCCGCTCTCTTTCTCCTGCGCAGCTCAGGTGCCAGGTTGTTTGTCATGTTGAGTTCTCGACCCAGGTACACATAACTGGTGCATTTGGAGATGTTCTTTCCGTTGAGAGCAAATGGAACGTCAGGAACTAGTTCGTTTCTCATGAACATTGTCTTTGAGATTCAGCTGTAGTCTGACCTTTCCACACTCACAGTTGAAGTCGGCCAGCATTTGTGCCGCTTGGCTAATGTTTGGTGTTATTAGAATGATGTCATCAGTGAAGCAGAGGTAGTTGCCGACCATCTATTTTCACTCCCATTCCTTCCCATTCCCGTTACCGCATGGCATTCTAGAGGGTAGCACTGAAGAGTTTCTGTGAAATGTTATCACCCTTCTGAACCCCGCTCTTTATGTCGATGATCACTTGAATGGTGAGATCCTGGTGGTGAATCCATAATACATCTCATGGAGGGTCCTGATGTTTGAACATCCTGTTTTGCTAGGGCATTCTACTTTGAAATAAGTAGAAATGTTTATAGCTTCAAAGATTTAAGACAGGTACATAAACAAAGATTGTTTTATATCATAAAGCCAATGTAAAATATATAACTTTTCTTAATTCCCACCCCCTTTTTTTTTGTGTGTGTTGGGGGGGAGCATACCCAACGAGAGTTGAGGGCTTAGTTTTGGCTCTGTGCTCAGGGATCACCATTGGAGATATTTAGGTGGACCATATGTTGTGTTGGGGACCAAACCAGGGTTGACTGTGCAAGGCAAGTAACTCACATTGTTATGTGCTTTCTCATTTCTTAATGTAATAACTTAACATACACTGTATAGAGAATTGCAAATTATAAAGTAATGTGATAAAATATAATTATAAAATGATTTAATCATATTGTTAGCCATGCCCATGCTTTTGATTAGTGTAATTTCTAGTTTAACTGTGGATTAAAGAGTATTATAAAGGAAGAAGGAAAAGTGTGTATAATAAAGTGTTTAAAATAGATTGCTTTAGGTGGAGTCAACTAAGCTGCCTAAGCTGAGCAATAATGGAAAAGGTTTCGGGGAGCTTAGCCTTTTGGAAGAATAAGAAAATAGATCGGTGGCAAGAGTTTCCAATGTTGGCCACTAGGAAACTAACATTTTATGCAAAACTAATTGACTTTATGGCACCCCCTAAATGAAGTTCTTGTGCATAGCTTTTAAAATTGTTTTTGGAATTCCGTAGTTTTATAGATCATCAAATGCTAAGTTGATATAATTTAAAATTGATTTTCTGCTTCTTAGATTTAATTTTGTTATTGTACCTTACATATTTGAGAGGAGAGGGATCTAGGAATCGAAGCAAGTGACCACCTTTTACACCATTTAAACGTCTTACAGAGTGGTTGAAATTGAGTGAATAAATAGTCTGAAGTTAGGGTGATGTGTGTTTATCAACAAATCATAGTACTAAGGCAATGCACAGATGTGCTGTAAGTTAAGCATTATAAGGATGAATCACAACCTTACCACTTAATTATGGTGTAATATTGAAGAAGTTATTTGAACTTTCTGAATTTTCATTTCCTTCCTGTAAAAGTGGGTAATAATCATTTTCCTGGTAGCTCTCACATTGTTGTGGAGGGCCTATAAAATGATAGAGGGCATAACTCCTTATAAATTGTCAATTCTTATGTAAATACTAGTGTTTAATACATTAGTTTTTTTTTTTTCTCTCTCTGCATGTTTTGTACTAACAAGAATTTAACTCTAGACTCCATCCTGTTTTTATGGTTGCCTGCCTTTCAGTGAGTGGATGGGGAACCTGGCTGTTGATGCAGTTATAGTGGAAGCAGCAGAGACTAGGAGGGAAAAAAGTGAAAGTAGAAAAATAGACTTAGAATGTCTTGCAAACTAATGAGAGTTTTTTTCTTTTTTTTAATGTAGTTTGTGTAAATTGATTCCAAAGAGATTCGGAAAGGGTAGTTACAAAAAAACATTTTTTAAGTGGGTGACTTAATTTGAGGGTTAACAGGCATTTGCTTACTATTCTGAAATATTTGTGGGAAAATAGATCTTTTTATTTTAACAACCCTGGTAGAATCTAACCTGTTGCTTTGGATAATATTTATAAGGCTTTGGTTTTGTCTCCTTTGATAAATTTACTTTTCTGAATTGGTTGTTAATGTGTCTATTTTGTGTTAGGTCCATGCTAAGTTCTGGTATAAGTGGGGTGTCATGCCCCAGTCCTGTTCTTATAAAGTCACTATCAGAGCAGATGTTTGCATTGGTCAGGGCATAGCCATTCAGCTGAAACCTTGAAGTCCTTTAGTCAGAATAAAACAAATAACATAATTGAGGGGTGAAGAATTAAGAGGAAGAAAAGGTCATTGGGTTAAAGAATGTAATTATAAGGTAATTACTTATGTTTGCTTTTGAACTCATAGGTTGATTAAGGTGTAAAATGTGCCTCTCCTTGCAACTGAAGAGTCAGTCTATCTCTGTCTATGGCCTGTGTTTGCTCCAAGCAAATTTTTTGTGAGATGGAATGGGGACAGAGGTGGGGAGGTGTGGGGGTACGTGAAGATGAAAATAAAGGAAAAGATAATTCTGTGCATTTGTTGGTCTCCCTGTCCCCAGAAGAAAAAATAGAAAGAAATCTCTGAAATTTTATTCAAGTCCCCATTAAATTTTTTATTCAAGCGAGCATCATTCTTGGTCTTCATTCCCATTATATAGTCATTTATTTATTTATTTATTTATTTATTTATTTATTTATTTATTTATTTATTTGTACTTTTCCCAACTAGAATACAGTCTCCTAGAGGTGGGGCTTGTGGGTGTATTCCCAGTGTCTGGAAAGAGCTAGACACTTGGCAGGCATCATTAAACATCCATTTAATGAATAAATGTTGAATAATCCATCCTGTTAAGGTTAAAGTGCAAAATTACCTGTAAATTTGTGTTAAATTTAAACTATCACTTTAATTATTTTTCAAGGAATGTTCATTGGACATTGGTTGAATACTGTATTTGGGACCACAGTTTACACAGTGTTTTTAGGAGTGCAGTTCTGTCATAATTTTCCCTATGGGGAAAAACTGATTAGATTATCATTATTCTTATATGACGAAGTATAAATGCAAGTTTGAATTTATTTTGTTTTTAAGAAAGAATTTTTTTTTGAAGTAAACAGATTTTATTTAGAGGTTTTATGAGGGAAGGAGGAAGGGATAAGCGGAAAAGAAAATTTTTCATTTTTTTAGTGTGTCATGGAAGATTTAAACTTCTGATCTAGATAAATTTAAAGCTTTGCTTTTAGTACTATGTTAATGCTGATATTTGTGGCACATCGTAGAATATTCCACTTTTTATGACCTACCACAGAATTTGCGAGTATGAATAAAATATGGTCATGGATTTTTAAAAAGTGGTAAATTTCAAGGTGCCTTGTTAGGGATGGCAGCTGCTATCTCAGTCTCTTGATTAAAGGCTCTTCAATATTGCTGTTAGAAATGAAGCATATGGGGCTGGAGCATAGCACAATGGGTAGGGCATTTGCCTTGCACGAAGCTGACCCAGGTTTGATTCCCAGCATCCCATATGGTCCCCTGAGCACTGGCAGGAGTAATTCCTGAGTGCAGAGCCAGGAGTAATGCCTGAGCATTGCTGGGTGTGACCCAAAGAGGAAAAAAAAAGAAGTATACTTTTCAGATTATTTTGCTCATTGCGGTTCCGTTTGAATATACAGAAGAAATATGTACCAGAAAAAAAGTTCAATAAATAATTTGTTTCACCATGAGAATTAAACTAGCTTAATGGTTCTTAGGTTAGTATTAGAGGCTGATATACATTCACAAGAAGAATTCAGTGTTGGCTTATTGTACTGTTTCCTCCACTTTTTTTTTTTGGGAAGAACCTTTTTGTCTTTTATAGTTTGGTACCTGAGAATGTGTGGTTCTTCCTATAGTAACTTCTTTTGTTTTTAGGCCATCATTGTATGATAACATACATATGTAGAGGATAAATTTTAGAGCCCTCATTTGATACTGTACAATCCAATAACTTTGATAACCCTGTAGGTTTTATTTAGCACCTCATTTGGTACTTGGAAATTCACTGTATCACTGTCATTCCGATGCTCATCAATTTGCTTGAACTTGAACGGGCACCAGTACCGTCTCCATTGTGAGAGTGTTACTGTTTTTGGCAGTACGCCAAATCGAATATGCCATGGGTAGCTTGCCAGGCTCTGCCGTGTGGGCGAGATGATACTCTCAGTAGTAGCTTGCCGGACTCTCCTAGAGGGGCGAAGGAATCGAACCCAGGTCGGCTGCTTGCAAGGGGGAATGCCCTACTCGCTGTGCTATTGCTCTAGCCCACTTGGAAATGATAAAACTTAAATAAAAAACTTTTTTTCTTTTTGGGTCACACCCAACAATGTGATTACTCCTGACTGCACTCAAGAATTACTCCTGGCAGTGCTCAGGGGACCATATAGGATGCTGAGAATCAAACCTTGGTCGGCCGCCTGCAAGGCAGATGCACTCTCCGCTGTACTATTTCTCCGGCCTCAAATAGAAAACTTCATGCAAAATAAGTATAAATTAAAACTACCTTATGTTGGTTATGATATAAATATTGGGAGATAAACCAAAATAATAAGCCTTTACTGTGATTTTAGAGTATGCTGTTTTTCATAAAAAAAGTAATGGAAAGTAGAAGACTGGTGACAGTTCTTGATTAGGCTGTGACTTTTAAGATCTAGCCTTCTCTTTTGATAAACCTGTGTTTTTTCCCTCTGTATTATATATTACAGAGAGAAGCAGAAGTTGAGTTGAAAATACTGGGACTTTATACTTGCATTGCTTTAGTCCTGTCTTTGATAGAGGGAAGGGGAGCCATTTATGTTGAATATGGCTAATAAGGTATTGATAAAACAGCATCTACTATAGCTGTATTTTATTTCATCACATTTATGGGATGGAGATACAAAAATAAAAATATTAAATTATGTCAATAGTGTACTTTATACTTTTTAGTGTTATGTTTAACTTTTTGTTCATTAACAAATTCTTAATCTTTGTTATGTTAATGAGAAATTACATTCTTGTTTCAGATATTTGTATTTCTTTCCTGATGGGGCTGATAATAACTTGATGCATTTTTTCCCCCCTTCTAGTAACAGAAGTTAATGTTATGATGCCAAGTACATCAATCCTTTTCCTACATATTTTGCCTCTTAGAAAAAGATGTTTTCTTGATTCAGGGTTACACAATGATTTTTCTTTTAAGTCAGAATTTTTGAGTTCTTTCCTATGTATTGTTAGTATTTTGTGGGGTATTTTATATGGAAGAGATATTTTTCTGCTAAAAAATTTAAAGTATACAGAAACCTTGAAAAAATTCCCTTTACAGCATGCACATACCAGTTATCTAGATTTGTTATTGAACTTTATTAACTTTATTGTTATCATACTGAACCTTGTTTATCTTATGTTAAATTGCAGATGCTACATTACCTTTTTTTCAAAGTATTCTCATTAATCTCCCAAGAATAAGGGTGTTTTTGAGAACACTCAAAAATATGTCTTGTTGGGGCTGGAGCAATAGCACAGCGGGTAGGGTGTTTGCCTTGCATGCGGCCTGACCCGGGTTCGATTCCCAGCATCCCATATGGTCCCCTGAGCACTGCCATGGGTAATTCCTGAGTGCAGAGCCAGGAGTGACCCCTGTGCATCACTAGGTGTGAAACAAAAAGCAAAAAAAAAGTATATATATATATATATATATGTCTTACCTATATTGTCTTAAATCTTATCCTATATACCTATTATCGTACCTGTACATTGTCTTATTTATACCTTACCTTTATTGGTAATAAAGTTACCAGTGATTCTCTATTGTTTAATATCCAGTATATTCAAATTTCCCCCAGAGTCTAATTCAGCACTAAAGTTATCTCTAATTCAGAATGATTTCAGTTTTTCTTTTTCTTCATCTTCTTCCTTCTTTTTCATATTCTCTTTATAGGTTTTTAAAGAATTACTTTTATTTATTTTCCTGATCTTTGTTGTTGCTTTTGTAGTGAGCACACACTTGGTTGTGGGTCTTGCCCAAGGTCAGACACTTGGTGATAGTGAGTCCACTTTAGTCGCATGTTCCCTAAAGCTTGTACAGTTGGTGGTGTGTATTGCATGCACTTTGGTCATTGTGTTTTTTGTATGCATTTTTGCTGTGCTCTTTGAAAGTCACACATTTGAGTTGTGGTGTCTGTGCACATTTGGTTGCAGTGTGCTGGAGGTCCAGCATTTTTGGCACCAGCAGTTTCCAAACCGTATAGCTGTTGGGATTGCACTTGGGCATGTGCAGCAGTATTGGCATCAAGCTCTGCCTCACCAGCCTCACACTTAAAAGATAGGTACATTACTTTTGAACTCTCCCTGAGTCCCTGCTTTTCGTTCTTGTGGGTGGTGGTTCTGTGTATGAATTCTTAGAAACATCTCTCACCTGGCCTCCTTCCATTTTGATTGTCAAATACAGTGGCGTACATACCAACTGTCTCCAGGAGGTCAAATTTGTCTTAAGAAATACTGAATTAAAGGAAGTACCTCTTTTTAATTTTTTTAGATACTTGATTTTTTTTCAACATTGTCTTTATTTTGTTTTGTTCTGTTCCTTTGATCTATCCTTTAGCCTTTTCCTTTTGTTGTTTTATTAGTAAATGGTAATTAAAAACAGCTTTATTTATTTTTTTGCTTTTTGGGTCACACTAGATGTACAGGGGTTACTCCTGGCTCTGCACTCAGGAATTACTCCTAGCGGTGCTGGGGCAGCCATATGGGATGCCGGGAATTGAACCCGGGACAGCTGCTCTCAAGGCAAATGCCCTACCTGCTGTACTATTGCTCCGACCCCCAAAACAGCTTTATTGAGATATAATATTATTACTCACTGTACAAGTCTCCCAATTAAAATGTACACTTCAGTGGTTGTTAGTGTGTTCACACTTTTTGCATAAACTGCCATAAGTAATAAATCCTCTCATTATCCTTAAACAGAAAATCCCTCCTCATAATTTAGCTATCATTCCCAAATCCCTTTCCTAAACCCCAGCCTCTGAAAAATACGTTTGTTTTTCTGAACATTGTTTATGATTGGAATCACACAATATTTGGCCTTTGTGACTTTTTTTTTCACTTAGCCAGAGTTCAAGTTTCATCCATGTAGTATGTAATATTCCCAAATTATATTTATTGCCAAAAGATTTCTGTTTGGGAGCTGGGGAGATAGTACAGCAGATAGGGCATTTGCTTAGTATATGGCAGATCCTTGTTTGATCCCCTACACTTCATTTGGCTTCACAAGCCCACCAAGAGGAATTTCTGAGCACTAAGCCAGAAGTAAGCCAAACCAAATCAAAACCAAAACCAAAAATATACATAAAACATTGTATAAAATATACAAAATTATGTGTATTGTTTCATTTATGATGGATTTTGAGTTATTTCCAGTGTTTGTTTATAATGAATAACGTTGCTGTGAACATATGTGTATAAGTTTTTGTGTGGCAAATAATAACAAAATAAAATTGGCTATGTCATGTGTTTAACCATTTGAGGAAACTGTATACTGTTTTCCAGAGTGATTATGCTGCTTCAGTTTCCATCAGCAGTGTAGGAGGACTCTTAATTTCTCCATATGTCTCAGAATACTTGTTATTATATGTCTGTTTTATTATACCATAAATATATGGTGAATGAGAAGTAGTATGTCATTGGTTTCAATATGCATTCGTCTAAAGACTTTTGATAGTGAATATTGTACTTTTAATAAGATTTATGTATCTTTGGAGAAATGTGTATTCAGATCTTGTACCCATTTTAAAATTAGGTCATTATCTTTTTATTCAGTTTAAAGTCAGATTTGCAGACACTTTTTCCTGTTAGATGGGCTAGCCATTTATGTTATTTGCAGTACAGAACTTTAGAGATTATTGTTATACTGTTTTTTTTATTGATCACATTTATGGTATTAAACATCGTTCAGTTTTGCAGTGCAGTTTCTTAAGTTAGTTTTGGTGATCAGATCAAGTATCACCCTAGTAGATTAAAAAAAACAGCTTTTTTCCAACCTGAGTTGAGTAATTTTTGTGAATTTTATTTTCCTATCCAAATGATATGTGTATATATATATAGAATATTACACTTAAGAACTTGACGTGGTTGAGGGCTTGGGTTACATTATTAATGCTGGATAATTAACAACCACTTTTAAATAACTGCAAGATAACTTAGTTATTTAAAATTTTGTGGTCTTGCAGTTTTCAGTTGCCCTATTATGAGTGTTTTTGGTTCATAGCCACTTTCTCTGGTGGAGGAATCCTTCAGAGGCTTAGTCCGTGTTCCCTCTTGCCCTCCTGCACCCCCACGACCTACCCACCCCAGCCGCAGTGTCTGTGTAATCAGTCAGGTTACAACTCCTTGCCAACTTCCTCTTTGCATTATCTCAGAATTATTTGGTGTTTATTTCATCTCAGCATATTCTGAGACTTTGGGTCTTAAATTTGGATGTTGTCCACTGGGCTGGCTTGTTCTTTCAATAGTACTTTTGGTCCCAGAATCATAACTTAGATCATGATATTGTTGATTTCTGATCTAGTTGATTCTTCATAAGAGTCGCTTGTTTATATCATTACTTCCATTTTCTTAGTGTCCTGTTTCTTATTAATTATTAAGAAATGTTTATTTACACTTCTATCTTGGGAAAAAATTTTAAAATATTTTGTGTGCGAAGCATGGTATTTAAGGGTATTTTATTGGTCTTGTATTTGTTAAACTTTTCCCTGTAGGAATGAAATTAGTGTAACTTGACTAAGATGACTTCGTTTCTCATAAGTACAGGATGTTAGTTTCATGGTTTTTCACTTGATGGAGTGCAGATTTTTTTTTAATAGTTTGTAAATGTTCATGCAGTTTAAAATTTTAAGTGACTATTGTCTGTTAAAATAAGTTAAGGATATGTAATGTCCTTTGTATGAAAATTAATGTGTGTAATCTAAAATAAAGTATCATTAATAGTAGATTCTTCTTTGCTAAAAAAATATTTGAAAAGTAAACCAGTGCACGGGCTAGAGCGATATATTGTGCAGAGGGTAAGGCACTTGCTTTGCATGCGACCAACCCTCCTTTGATTCCTGTCACTACAGATGTTCCCTTGAACCCTGTCAAGGGTCATTCTTCAGGAATAGCCCCTTGAGCACCACTGAGTCTAATATACCCCTCACCCCCATGCCCCAGGTGAACTTAGTGCATCAGTTTTTTAAGTAAAAAATGGAGACTGTTGTTTGCTCCCCCGCCCCCCCCCCACACACACACATCTGAAAAAAGTCTGGGCAATTACTTTCATAGGTTTATATGTAAAATGAGAAAAATTTTAGTAAAAAATAATGTGAGTTCTTTTCCAGCTTTGATATTTCTTAAATTTTAACTTTTTTGAATTTTCTTTTTATCACTATATTTTATGCTGTTATCTTCTTGTTTGCACTTTGTAGATGCACATACAACTCAGCTACTAGTTTTATCTGCTCAGTGAAAAATCAATGACACAAATTGAGGACAAATAGAATCTCAGTGTAAAGATGTCATTAAATGATCAGAAAGAAAATACAGTGGTGGATTATCAGTGGAGGGAAAAAAATCTTGATTTGTATAAAATTGATTTAAATGATTAATTAACAGTCTTTTATTTATTTTAAACTTTCTGAGAGCATGTTATATGTGCCAAATGTTATGTTTGGCACCAGGAATGTATCAAAGAACAACACATACACAATGTATGTTCTCATGAGACTTATAGCATATGGTATATATAGGAAAATAAACAAGCAATTTGAACATAATGTGATAAATGAAGATATTGTCAAGAGTGTTGTTGAAATGTTGATCTAGAAAGAGAATATGAAAGTGAGCTATAAAAGGAAAAAGTAAAAAAAATCAAGAGTAACTCTGACAATGAGAAATAAATATAGTAAGTATAATTTAGAATTGGAAGATTGTTCTCAGAAAATAGCTAACTTTAACATTATCCCCTCAGAGTAGATAAAATGGTGAATAAGATTAGAATGCAGTCCTACAGTGGCCTAAAGCAGAGTTGCAGTAAAAGTTAGAGGAAGTCAGATGTTTATAATATTAAAAGTTGAGTATTGTGGGGGTCCAGAGAGAGTATGGCAAGTAGGATGCTTGCTTTGCTTTATATATAGCCAACTGAATAAATTTTCACTTGATAGTGACAAAGGATAAATATATGGTGGATTCAGAATTAATCTTGTAAATATATTCATCATTCCATAATGAATGATAATTGAGAATTTGGGATGATGAAAATCCTGACTTTGCATCCTCTTAAAGGGGTTTGGGTTGATTCTATAGGTCTAAGTTGCTCAGGTTCTGGTATTGACATTCCGGTTTTGACATTAACAGGAAGTGACACGAGAGTCTTAAGGTTTAAACAGCTCTGCATAGCTTAGTTTCACATGCTCAGGAGTGTTGCTTTCATGAGTTTGACCCACTGCTATTCCTAACAAATTGGGCACTCTTTTGCTGTTTCTTTACTTTCACATTTGATATTTTTCAAAAATGACTTAAATTGCCCAGTTCTAGATGTTAATGAACTCTTGGTAATATTTTTATGTACTAGAAATGAAATAAATTTAGAAACTGTGAAGGGACCTTATATTGTAGACATGTGCTCTTATTTATACATTAAATTTTTATGCATAGAGTTGAAGAAGCTTCACTGATACTGACTAAATTATTAATACTATTAATAGCACTGCACTGTAGCACTGTCATCCCATTGTTCATCCATTTGCTCAAGCGGGCACCAGTAATGACTCCATTGTGAGACTTGTTACTGTTTTTGGCATATCGAATACACCACGGGTAGCTTGCCAGGCTCTGCCGTGCAGGTGGGATACTCTCAGTAGCTTGCCAGGCTCTCCAAGAGGGAAGGAAGAATTGAACCCAGGTCGGCCGTGTGCAAGGCAAATGTCCTATCCGCTATCGTCATCAATAACTACAGTCTAGATTAACTGAAGTATAGACTATCTAGGTTACCAGATTTGATAACAGCAGTGTAATGCATTAACTTAACAGAGGTTTGTTTTGCACTAATATATTTGGAAATAAGAAAACTTATGATATTACTGTCAGCAGAATGCAGTAAATTTTTGAGAGAGTTTTTTTTTTTTTCTGTTTTGTGATATTGGGGATTGAACCCAGGGCTTCACAGATGCTTCACCACTGAGCTACATACCAGCTTTCCATAAAGAAATCTTTTTTTAAAAAACAGCTTTTTAAGTTGTAAAAAACCTTTTTTCTCCTTTCTTTATTGTTTCTTTGGCCACACCCCATGATACTCAGGGGTTACTCCTGACACTGTACTCAGGAATTGTCCTGGCAATGCTCAGGGGACCATATGGGATGCTGGGGAATTGAACCTGGGTTGGCCACATGCAAGGCAAGATCCATACCCACTGTACTATCTCTCTGACCCAGTTTAAAAAACCAATTTTTTATTAAGGCACTCTGACTTTACAGAGTTATTCATACTTAAGTTTCAGGCATAGGATATTCTGGCACCAGTCCCATCACCATTGTCAGCTACCACCTCTCTCCCTCCCCAGCATCCCCCTCCTCAGTTTGCCTTGACAGGCATATTTCAAGCTTGATTGCTGTAGTTTGGACCTTATGCTTTCAGTGATTTGGAGAGATATATATGTGTATATATATATATATATTTTTTTTTAATTGCTCCTCCCCATCACCAATGTACCTGGGACCCTTGGTCCCTGCCCCTTTTTATTTCTACCCACTTCTTCTTGCTACCCACCTCGGTTTCTTTTTCTGTTCTTCCTATGAATCCTGGAGTCAAGGATGATGGAGTTATTCCTCCTTAATACCTTGCATTCTCTTGTCTGGTTATTCTACATATCGTAGGTGATAAGTAAGGTGATTCTTGTTTTTCCTTCTTCTGATTTCTTTCCTAACAAGATACGTTCTATTTCCATCCAAGTTGCAGTGCACAGCATGATTCTGTCATTCCTCCAAGCACCTGCATAATATTCCATTGTGTATATATATCATATCTTAATAATCCACTGATCTGTCATTGGGCATCTAGGCTGGATTTTGTACCTTAGCTACGGTACTCAGTGCTGTGATGAATTTTGGTGTGAAGGTGCGCATATGTCCTTTTGAATGAATATTTTAATGTTCTGAGGTAGATACCCAGAAAGGGAATTGCTGCATCCTGTGGCAGCTCAATTCTCAATTTACTGAGAATTTTTCGTACTGTTTTTCGTAGGGATTGACCCAGACAGCATTCCCATTAACAGTGAATGTGTCGCACCCTCCCCCTGTCCCCACCACCCCACATCCCCTCAAGCACAGATTTTTTCCCAATATTTTTGATATGTGCCATTCTTGCTGGTCTGAGATACTATCTCATTGTTGTGTTTATTTGGGTTTCCTTAATAATAATGTGACATAAAACATTTTTCACGTGCCTTTTGGCTATCCACCTGTCTTTCTCAGAGAAGTGCCTGTTTATTTCCTTTCTCCATTTCTTTATAGGGTGTTTTTTGGTTTGTGTTGTTGGTAAGTATTTTCAGTAGTTTTTTAGTTTTAGCCTGTGTTTTTTCTACCATGCAGAAACTCTTTTCTGTATCACTGTATCACTCTTTTATTTGATGTAGTTCAAGTTCTTTGTTTTGTTGCCTTTGGGCTGGAGCGATCGCACAGTGGGTAGGGCATTTACCTTGCACACGGCTGACCCGTGTTTGATTCCTCCACCCATCTGGGAGAGCCTGGCAAGCTGCTCAGAGTATCTTGCCCGCACGGCAGAGCCTGGTGAGCTACCTGTGGCATATTCCATATGCCAAAAACAGTAACAAGTCTCACAATGGAGACGTTACTGGTGCCCGCTGAGCAAATCAATGAACAACAGGAGGACAGTGCTACAATGCTTGTTGCCTTTGCTCATGGCATCATATCATTGAATACCTGTTCGAGGTCCAAGTGTTAGAGCTTTTTTTCTAGAATTTTTCCCCTCAATGTATAGATTCCGATCTGATCTCAAGATCTTTGATCCACTTGAATTGACTTTTGTGTAGGGGTAAAGAAAGCTTTTTAAAGTATGATTGTAGACTTCAAAAATTATCCTAGTTATATAAATGATTTCTGAAATTACTTTTGAATGGAGTAATGTAAAAAAGTTCTGAATCAGAATTAGGAAAGCAATAATACAGAAAATTTTGTAACAACTAGACATGAAAATAAATTTATATGTTAAATGAAAAATGAAGCATTTTCATAATTTAACACATTAATTAGTAATTAAAAGCCATGTTCCTTCACCAACAAAGTTTGTCACAAAGCTTATACTCAGAAAAATTAAATTCTTGTATTTGGAAATATTTCACATGCATTTGAATTAAGAAATTAAAAGTAACTTTCAGCCCATGATATTAAGTAAGTGAAACCTATGACATATCATGGGAATCTGTCTACATTAAAATTTTGCTACTAGTAGCTGGGATGTGACGTGCAGTTTTATATGTATCTTTTTTTGGTTGGATGTGGGGCTTGGGTGTCACCTGGCTGTGCTTTGGGCTTTCTCCGAGCTTTCTTTTCTGGGATTATTTCTGGCATGCGCAGAGGGCGATAAGCAGTGGACAATGTATTTTTTTTAAAAAAACATCATTTTTATACGGTAAAAACTTGGTAATATTATGCTAAGTGGTGTTTGCTTTCCTTTTCTCATTTTGTATTGCAGTCATTGACTTATGATGTTTAAGTGAATGCATATAGTATTGATTTTTCTAAGACTCACTTGATTTTTATTAAAAAACTGCACAGCAAGTCAGTCATCTCAAACATCTGTGGGTACATTTCACAGTTTTACTGATGTAGATTCACAAAATTCACAGGAATGTTATTCGGGTTTCTCTTTAGCTGTGGTAGCTGACATTATTAAGTTAAAAATTCTAGTCTAAAAATATAGTCTGCCATCTTACAAAGTAGTCATGAGAATGTCCCGTTTAAAAATTTTTACGGCTTATCGGGTTTTTAGGCATTTTTTAATTCTACCTTGGAAATATAGACTATGAATGCTCAGTGATGTCAGACTGATAAACTCTGCAAGAAGTGACACTAGAGGAGAAATGCCCAATAGTTATTTGGTCTAGTTTTTTCTTCAGGATTTTTAATTTTAACTATTTCTTTATCATTGTGTCTGATTCTCTAATTTGTGTCCACATATAGTTTGGTCAGAAATAAAAATATTGGATCACATTATGTTTAACTCTTTGTAGAGTTATCTTCTTCATTGATTTGCTTCCCACACTCCATTTTAAAATATTGAATCACTGCGAGATACACAGTTGCAAAATTGTTCTTGATTGGGTTTCAGTCATACAGTGTTCCAACACCAGTCCCTTCACCAGTGTACATTTCCCAATGTCATCATTTTCCCTCCTGCCCACCCCTCCCACCATGTCACTGGTTTTCCTCCTGCCCGCCCCCATGCAGCCTGCCTCTGTGACAGACACCTCCCTCCCTTCCTCCCTCTCCCTCCCTCTCTCTCTCCCTCTCTCTCTCTCTCCCTCCCGCTCCCTCTCCCTTTTCCTTTCCGTCCCCCTCTCCCTACCCTCCCCCCCTCCCTATCTCCCATTTTCCTTTTAGGCAATGTGGTTTGCAGTAATGTTCCTGAAAGGGTATCATGCATATCACTTTACCTCCTTTCAGCATTCAGTTTGTGTCCAGAGTGATCATTTTCACTCTGCTTTTTAATGGCTTTTTAACTTGCTTTTTATGGCTCTGTGCTCAGTGATGATTCCTGCCAATGCTTAGGGGAACATACATGGTTCTGGGGATTTTGGTTAACCCGTAAAACAAGCTTTTTAATCCCAGCACTATCTTTCCAGCACCAGGAAAGAGGCTTTTTGCATCCTAAATTCACGTTTTTCTTGCAGTTACACAAATTACGAGATACTTGGAGAGGATTGCTTTAATAGTATTTCTTTGAATTTGTTGTACACCCACATATATTAATATCACACCTTTTTCTCAAGATAAATATAAAAGGCTTATAAACTGTAATCCCGATTCCTACTTTTAGAGTAAGCAAAAGTTAAGGGACGTTTTGTTTGAATGGATTCATGTGATATCTTAGAGAAGGTAGGATTAGAAATCAGATTTCACAGCTATTGTATATTTGTGTACTGCATGTTGAGTGAGGTTTAAAAAAGTGACTGCTGTATTTCTGGCATTTATCTAATCTTGTTTAGAATTTTATGCAGTTGGTACTCCTAGCTACCCCAGTTACTTAATATAAAAAGTAGAATCCCAGGAAGTAAAATGGAATATGGGATGCATCTGGTTCTATGAAACTGAAAAATGACTGACTCAATTTTAGTTCTCTCAGTTAACCACAAAGTCAATCATATTGGTATTTCAAAGTATATCTACTTTGACTTCCAGATTTCTCTCATTTGACTTCCTTGCTTATTGGCCAGTATCTCCACTTACAATGATTCCTTAAGGCCTAGAATAGTTATCTTTCTTTCTTTCTTTTTTAATGTTCATTGTCTGCCATTAACTTGTAACAGTTTGTATTTTTGTTTGTTTTGGTCCACATCAGGCTGCTTGCAAATTAAACATCTTTCCGTCTGTACTCTCTGTAGCTCCCCTCCCTCCCTCCCTCCCTCCCTCCCTCCCTCCCTCCCTCCCTCCCTCCCTTCCTTCCTTCCTTCCTTCCTTCCTTCCTTCCTTCCTTCCTTCCCTCCCTCCCTCCCTCCCTCCCTCCCTCCTTCCCTCCTTCCGTCACTTTTAAGCCTACCCAGTTTGAATCACTGCTACTTCTTTGGTATACTCTTAGTATAAGATCAACATTTACCTTCTAGTTCTCTAGTTTTTACTATCACTCTGGCCCCCACAATTTATAGCTTAAACTACTTCAGCAAATCTAGCTCAAATCACCAGCGGAGTCAGATCTCATTGTTTGACAAACAGTATGTTCGGTGGCTACCTTTATGTGAAGTGCACATATATACCTCTTCTAAATGAGCTCGTTATTGGGGCAAGGGATAGGATAATAGGATTTTTACAATATCTAACTCTCAAGTGAGGAGATAATTTCACAGAGCATTTCTTTTTAGCCCATTTTTTTTCATAACATTGTATGATTTCATGAACTTTTAGTATTTTTGATCTTTTAAAATAATGTGCATGTGCAATGTAAGGGAGAATTCTCTTGAACTCGGCGAAATTCATGCGTGTCACCAAATTTTTGACATACTAGTTTAGGAATTTTTCTAGTTGGGAGATATAAAGTTGAGTATGATGCTGTCCCTGTCCTTAAAGTTTGTGCTTTGGAAACTGAACTGCCCTTCTTGGAATTTTTAGCGGTCAGTCTTTACTTGGGTCTGTTCTGTGAGTCATTCCCTGGCTGACCAGTACTGCCTTTAATGAGACCCATTACATTACCATAGTGTCCATTTCCCTCTATATTTGTCTCAAGACCCTCCCCTTCCCCCCACACACCCCATTCCTCCTGTCTCACTGCCCTGGTGAGTGCCATTCTGCAGACCTGATTCTGTATTTTGGGCCATTTGTTGGTTCCATATGGGATGATTTAATGTCCTATATGCTTTCCACCCGCTCTCTTTGGAAAAAAAAAATGCCTTCAGTGGCTTTCCATGAACACTTCATTGCTTCAGGCTCCAGTGCTTACTCTTACTGTCTCCTCTTTGTAAGTTGGGCTATTCATTCTTCCAGCTCTGTCCTGTTATCCAATGGCAATACCATCTGTACCTTCTTTTTCTGGATACTTCCTACATTTTATTAACCCTTCTTCCTCTCCTTCAAGTTGGGGCAGGTCACATAGTCCTTCATACTCTGTAATAGCTAATGCATGCTTATAACTTCGTGTTTTCTGATTGTATTTCTGTGATCTCTTCTTCCATAAGACCGAGAGTTTCTTGAGTCCAGGAACAAAGCTTATCTTTAAAATTTGGAGCTAAGCTATAGAGGGCATATAGAGGATGTTTGAGCACTGTGTGAAAGAAGTTTTCAGTCTAGAATAGACAGATGTACATAAATTAACTATTCAAGAACTTTAAATAGTCCAGTGGAAATAGTGTAAAAGGACTGACATTTTCTCTTGGAAGAGGGAGATTTGCATAATGAGAGAGTTCTCTTCATGAAAAAGATATTTCAATTTGTTGTTCTCCTCCTCCTCCTCCCTCCCTCCCTCCCCCCCACTATCTCCCCCCACCCACCTCGCATCTGAAGGTGCTCAGGAATAATTCTTGGCAGGCTGTGGAACCATTGAGATGGCAGAGATTTAACTCAGGACAGCCGCATGTGAGGCAAGTGCCCCATGTGCTGTAGTATCTCCCCAGCCCTGAATTGGTTCTTAGAGAGGTTCTTAATAGAGAAGCCACCATCCTGGAGAATGTAAGCAAGAGGTCCTGCTCATGAGGGAAATAACTAAAAACTTCAGAATCTTTTTTCAAAAGGTCATTTTGGCAGTTAGGAAGTTGGAATAGAAAGAAGGAAGAAATTGTCCCCTCTGTTATTGTGAAGAATCTAAGGGTTTGCTGGTGAGGAGGAAGATCCTTGTAGATAATTAGGATTTAACTATTTAAATATAACTGATTAGCTTATATTCTATAGACTGGGAACACCTGTAAAGGCAATTAGAGGCTGCCCCAAAAGTTTCTGTCCCTCTTGGAGAGCCCGGCAAACTACCGAGAATATCCCGCCCACATGGGAGTATCCCACACAGCAGAACCTGGCAAACTACGTAGCCCGTGCCAGATATGCACTCGATATGCCAGAAACAGTAACAATGATGGTCCTCATTCCCCTGATCCTGAAAGATCCCCCAATACGCCATCAGGCTACACTAGCACGAGACAAGGATGAATGGAGATGTTACTGGTGACCCCCTTAGCAAATCGATGAACAACGGGGTGACAGTGATGACACTGATGACAGTGGCAGTGACAGTGATTAGTTGGGTATCAGATTTTCAACATGATAGTTCAAAATAACTCTTGAGAGTTCTTGTTTCAATATTAGGATGGACACTGAACTTCCATCCAAGGAGGTACCCGAGTAAGGGAACATAGGGAATATATTTGGCATCTGTAATTTTGGGTGTGATAATTTTATTAGAAAATCAGACTCAATATACATTTCTTTACTTTTTTTTTTTCTGTGATGCAAGGGCTGGAGCAATAGGACAGTGGGTAGGGTGTTCGTCTTTCATGCAGCTGACCCCGGTTCCATTTGTCTGCCCCTCTCGGAGAGCCCGGCAGACTACTGAGGGCATCTTGCCCTCAGAACAGAGCCTGGAAAGCTACCTGTGGCTTGTTTGATATGCCAAAGACAGTAACAACAAGTCTCACAATGGAGACCTTATTGGTGCATGAAGAGCAAGTCTGAATATACATTTTAGACATGCAGTAGGTAATATAGAGTGAAAGCACATTTTTGGAAGTAGCAATAGTATGAATTAGTTAAAACTAGTGGAATAGAAAACAAGGTTACACAGGAATGATACATGCCATGTAGTCAAACTAGGAGAATTAAAACAGTGCTGGGAAACACAGGCTTTTTATATGCATGAAGATAGTCAAAGGGGTACTGTAGTCTTGCAAGCACTCTCTTATATATATACATTTTTTTCCCTGTTCTTTCTTACACTAACAGATTTCCAAAATTTCCTCATTCCAGCTTCTATTTGTGATTTCTTAATTTTCGTCACTCTTTGCACTCTAATTGGTTTGCAGAGGCTCCTAAATTTATTTGGCCCACTGCCCCCATTTCAGTAAAAAAAAAAAATCACTGAACACTCCCTCGGAAATTTCCCTTCTTTGAGCAAACAAGCTGAAAGCACCCCAGGGGTATCTCTACTCTGGATTCTTTCAGACACCTCTTTGAAGCAGGTAGAGAGGGGATGATAATCACTTTGGAAAATGCTGTTTAAGAGCCTCTTCGCATAATCGTCTCTTTGAAGTATTTGTTAGACTAAACTAAGGAAAAGAAAATACTTACGTATGATACCTTTATGAAATGTGTGTATTTTTGACACACATTTCATACTTACGTATGATACCTTTATGAAATGTGTGTAAGTTTTTCCTATTTTGATAATGGCAAGTGCAGACAAAAAACTTTGCTCCTTCCATTAAAATATCTGTAAAAGTTATGTTGATAAATCACGTCTTGGATTCAGCATCAGGTAAACCTAACAGCAAGTTTTGAGACTGTGATAGTACTGCAAAATTTCCAAGTTCTTTTCAGGGGGCTAATGCCACTCAGCTTTTAATCTTGTTATTGCCTTCCAGGGATATGATTTCTCTAATCTAATTTCAGATTTTTTTGTTTTTAAAGAAAGTCCAGACAGAAATTTGTGTATATATATATATATATATATATATATATATATACACACACATGCATATATATTTGGTGTGATTTAAAACCATTTCTTCAGAATTTTTTAAATACTGTGTTAGCCAAATAAAGTACCAGTTTCGATCCTTTTCTCAAACCTTGATTGGTTTTGTAATAGAGACCGATGGTCCTCATCTGCTGATTCTGCTGCATGCTTGATAGGCTAAGAGGAAACTTGAAGCCACTGGCACTTCTGTCATAAGCATTCTGACAGTAAATCCTAATCACTTTACATTTTGTTAGGAATTGAATGAACTTTGAACCATTTGCTTTGAATTTACTGACTTATTTTCTTTATGACTTTTAAATTTAGAACTGGTAGAGAAGCAAGGACAGAGATTTCCCATATATTTCCTGCGTAGACTCATTATTAACATCATACACCAGATTGGCGCATTGTCTTTTTCTTTTCCAAAGTTGAAACTGTATTGGAACATTATAATAACCCAGAGTCCATAGGGTTACCTTAGGGTTTGTTGCTGGTGTTATACATTCTGTGGGTTTGACAAAAAAAACATCTGTCTTCACATGATACAGAATATATTCACTCCAAAAAGATTTCTGGACTTCCTCCTATTCATCTCCCTCCCTTCTATATATGCTACCCAGTAATCTTTTTTGTCTTTATTTTTTCTTTTCCAGAGTGTCATATTGTTGGAATCTTGCAGTATTATTCAGTAAGCTAAAATTTTCAGATTAGTTTCTGTGTCTCTGTGGTATGCATTTAAGATGGTTCTTTTATGAGTTGACAGCACTTATTTTCAGTTCTGAATAAGACAGTGTTTGACTGTACCATAGTTTGTATATTCATTCACTTACATAGACTATCTTGGTTGCTTTCAAATTTTGGCAGTCTTGAATGAGAATGCAGTAGACATCTCTGTGTAATTTTTACAGGGTTATCAGTTTTATTTCCTTTGTATAAATACCATGGTACAACTAGATTTTGCTAGATTTTGTGGTAAGAGTATCTGTCTTCCTAAGTGGCCTTCCCACCAGAAATGTATGAGAATTATGTTTGCTAGTATCTTCTTCAGTATATGATAAAACATGTAGTAGCATTTGTTTTTATTTTCTGTGTGTGGACATTCTAATATGTTGTAGTATAATGCTATTTTTATTTGTATCTCCTTGATGGCATGTGATGTGAATTATTTTTTCACATGCTTATTTACAGTATGGTGAGGTAGCACTGTAGCACTGTCATCCCGGTGTTCATCAGTTTGCTCGAGCAGGCACCAGGATTGTCTCCATTGTGAGACTTGTTGTTACTGTTTTGGCATATTGAATAAGCCACGAATAGCTTGCCAGGCTCTGCTGTGTGGGTGGGATACTCTCATTAGCTTGCTGGGCTCTCCCAAGAGGGACGTAAGAATCGAACCTGGGTTGGCCGCATGCAAAGCAAACGCCCTACCTGCTGTGCTGTTGCTCCAGTTCATGGTGAGGTATCTATTAAAATAATTGATCCTATTTTCATTCAAGCTTGCTTGCTTTTTTATGTTGGATCTTAGATGTCTTTAATCAGATATGTTTTTGTTTTATTTTTCTCCAAGTATTTTCTAGAAGTATCAGGTTTTTTCTCTTAGTCTCAGTTTTCCTTTCCCATCCTCAGTATACTTTAAAAGAGCAGAAAATTTTTATTTTGATGTTTATCTTATCAATTTTTTGATGAACTATGTTTTTGATGTATGTAAAGCCGTATCCAGGTTTTTCTCTTAGATCATCTTATGGAGTTTTCATAATTTTTTTCTGCCATTTACAACCTATTTAAGTTAGTTTTTGTGAAAGGTAAAAAGCTCTGTACATCTAGGTTCCATTAAAATTTTTTTTTTCATTTTATAAAGTAGTTCACAATATTTGATTACATTTAATATTCAAACACCAATCTCACCACCTTTTTTTACCATTCCACCACCATATTTTTTGAGTTTATTTTCTCTCATTTTGTCACTGATCTTTTAATTTTTATATTTAATTTTTAATTCTTTTATTTTATAAGTTCTCAATATTTGATTGCATTTAATATTCAAACATGATTCCCACTACCGTTACACCTTCCCACATCCCAAGCCCCAAACCCTATCCCAAAACACAACTGAAAGAATATATTTTGTATTGTCTGTTATGGAAAACTGCCAAACATACTTACAAAAAAGTGTTCATATAAGAATGAAGATTGTTCTATTTTGGCAGGAGCCATTAAGACATTCTATAAGGATATCATTAACAAGTTTGGGTGATGTGAGCTTAGGTATATATAACTGAAAATATGCATATATGCATATGTGTGTGTATATATATATATTTCTCTCTGATTTGTTGCCTGCTGTTACCTACTATCAAATATAGTGAATATAGTGTGGTAATTATGGAGAATGGGTAGGGAGTGTCTTATGATGTGCCACTTTTGCGACCAGGGTGTCCAGGAATGTTCACTCATATGTGAGGCTTGTCTTGAGTATTTGGGGAGCAGCCTGGAGCATGGGGCTGGGTTCTTTGGGGCGCCCCAAGTGAAAACAGCCTGGTGCGGAGTCGGTGGCATGGCTATGGGGGCCTCATTTTATGCTCCTATCTGGGAGGAGCAGCAGTTGAGATCTGGAGGGTGATGAGATTGCCAGCAGGGTGTGGCAGGGTGTGGCTTATGGGCGTGATCCCTGTGTCACTGGATATTGGGGGACAGCAGGCAGGGGATCTCTGCTTCCGTCCTGTTGAGTCCAGAGTCTAAGGTCACAAAGTTCAGCATTACCTGGGCTCCCTGGGACTTAATTCATGTGTGAGGCTCAGCCCAGGCGTGTGGGAAGCAGCCTGGGGCTTGGCAGTGGTTGGGTTCGGGAGGTTTTTGGCTGCTGGGGCTGGGTCCCTTGGGTCGGGGAGGACTCTCACTCATCCCCCTATGGGGCACCCCCAGTGAATACAGCCTGGCTCAGAGTCCGGTGGCATGGCTATGGGGGCCTCAATTTTATGCTCCCTTCCGGGAGAAGCAGCCGTGGGATCTGGAGGGAGGGCAATGACAAGATTATTTGAGCCAGCCCACCACCATATTTTGGATGTTTCCACCTGAACCCCAACCCTGCCCCAAAGCAGAATTGAAATAATTTAATTTTTATTGTTGTGAAAAAACGCTGAAAATGCTTTGAAAAAGTTTCCTTTGAGGAAAGAGTGTGAAGATTGTTCTATTTCACCCGGGGCCATTAAACCCTTCTAAAGAGTCACTAACATGTTGTTAAAAGTTGAGCCTTGTGTGCTTACATAGATATACATGTATATATATATGTATACATAGATATATATCTGTAAAAATAAATATTAAATATATAATAATATAAAATATATAAAATATATATCTGTAAAAGATATTTCCCTCTAAGATTGGTTTCCTCCTACTTTGAACCCCATCAAATGTGGTGCGGTACATTTGGAGTAATGGTGGTATGAGGTCTGGGTTGTCGAGAAACACGTTCACTTGCAGGTGAGATTTGGCCTGAGTGTGTGGAGAGTGGCTGTGAGCATGGCAGCAATTGAGTTCTGGAGGTTTTCGGCTGCCGGGGCTGGGTTCCTGGGGGTGGGGGCGTCTCACCCGCCCCCCTCCGGGGCACCCTGAGTGAAACAGCCTGGCATGGGGTCTGGTGGCATGGTTATGGCGAGTGCCATGTTATCTCTCTTGTGGGAGAGAAGGACATGCATTCTGGGTGGTGGCGGATGGCAAGATGATCTCTAGGTTCCATTTTATTTCGATGATGAGGTGATCTCTAGGTTCCATTTTATTTCGCATGTGGATGATTAGTTTTTCCAGCATAATTTGTTGACTGCATTCTAATGTGATGTTACGGAAAATGCTGGAATGTGCACTTATTTCTCACAACTTTATTTCAGTTTGTAAATAGAATCTTAAATGTATTTAAACAGTAACAGTATGAATAGCATTGAGCATTGGGCTTGTGTTCAATACACAAATGATATTCTCTGCCCTACTTTAAAATCGAAGGATACTTTCCATGTCACATACTCTTGAATTGCATTATCATTTGTGGGTTTTTGTTTCATTGAGGTTTTATTTTTGGAAATTGCTAAAATTTTAGCTTATACTCAGTTTGGGTGAGTTTGGGGTGGGGAATTTGTAAAGCAAAAGTTGATTTTGTTGTTAAATATGAAACTATACTCTGAAGATAATTTTCACATAGGGAGTTTCTTTTTGATACTTTGATAGTTTCAAAGAGAATTTAATAATATTTAAATTCTGGATATTTTGTCTTTCCTGTATTACCAAATTGTGTAAATGTTTATTTTGACACTTTTGTATAAATATTACATGTACATTTTACTTTTTAATTTGTGAGCACATTGAGTATAGAAAACTCATTTGTATAAATAAGGTCCAGTAGCTACTTAATTACTATAGATTCAATATAAAAAAAACTTTTGAAAAACTATGTATTAACTATTTTGAAGGAAATTTTCACACAAACCAAAACCCCAAATGGAACAAAAAAACTCATTGCCAGTTTCATGGGTCTTCAGTGACCAGTGTCTTTGCTTACTGAACAGTTTACCAGTTTGGAGAGAAGCTTAATGGATTGAGGCAGTGACCCTTTATGCAGGCCTACTATTCTCCCTGGCTTAGTAGCTGATTTGAAAACTTGTACCACATTATACACAAATCTTTAATTATCCTCACAGGGATATGTAATTATGTGCCTAAAATAGGGATGAATGGGAAAGATCTTTATCATTCATCTCTGGAGTATGAATCAAGAGTATTAGGGTCCAGTTTTAACATGCATAAGTGATCCCTTTGTGAATGTTGTTCATAGGCAACTTGGATTTGATTCCTGACAGCCTGTATGATCCACTTAGAAATTATATTTAGTTTCTTTTTCTTTTTTTAGAAATTATATTTAGTTTTAAACCACTCATTTTGTTATCTTTTAGAAGCAAAAGAAACACAGACCTCATGCCTGAGATATTAGACCAAAATCTGCTGTAATTTTTTTTTTTTTTGCTTTTTGGGTCACACCCAGCAATGCACAGGGATTACTCCTGGCTCCACACTCAGGAACCACCCCTGGCAGTGGTGGTTAACAACCATCCCAGACCATATGGGATGCTGGGAATTGAACCCAGGTCAGTTTCGTGCAAGGCAAACGCCCTACCCGCTGTGCTATCCCTCCAGCCCTGCTGTAATTTTTTTTTTTTTTTCTTTTTGGGTCACACCTGGCGATGCACAGGGATTACTCCTGGCTCTGCACTCAGGAATTACCCCTGGCTGTGCTCAGGGGACCATATGGGATGCTGGGATTTGAACCTGGGTCGGCCGCGTGCAAGGCAAACGCCTTACCCGCTGTGCTATCTCTCCAGCCCCTGCTGTAATTTTTTTAATTGAATATTTTAAAATTGAATCACTGTGACATAGACTATTACAAAGCTGTTTATAATTAGATTTCAGTCATACAGTGTTCCAACACCTATCCCTTCACCGGTGTACATTTTCAAGCACCAGTTTCCCTCCCATCATGTCTCCCCAGTCTGCTGCTATGGCTCTTTCTCTCCTCCCAACCCCCACCCCCAGCTTTTGAGCATTGTGGTTTGCAATAAGATATTGAAAGGTTATCAGGAGTATCTCTTTACCTACTTTTAACACTTAGTTCTTGTCCATGTGGTTATTCTCAGCTATTATTGTCATACTGGTCTCTTCTTTTACCTACCCTCTGCCCCACACCCACTTATTGTCAATTCCAGCCATTGACCAGTGGTCCTAGCCCCTGTTTTCCCTGGACATGGATATTTGTCTTCTACTGTATGTGTGTGTGTGTGTGTGTGTGTGTGTGTGTGTATTATGTACCACAAATGAAGGCAGTTGTTCTATATCTATCCCTCTCCTTCTGAGTCATTTCACTCAGCATGATACTCTTCATGTCCATACATTTATTAGCAAACTTCATGACTCCATTATTCCTAACAGTTATGTAGTATTCCAGATTTTGTAGATGTGCCAGTTTCTTTCATCGGTTCATCTTTGAAAATACCTTTATTTTCAATATCCTGGAGGTTTTGCTAGCATTTTCTTCCATGTATCTTTTGGATTTGAGTCTGATCTTGAGTTCTTTAGTCTCTTTTAATCTGACTTTTGTGCATGGCATAGATAGAGTTCTGGGTTCATTTTTTTGCTTGTAGCTGTTCAGTTTTGCCAGCACCACTTGTTAAAGAGTCTTTCCTTGCTCCACTTAATACTTGTTGCTCCCCTATCAAAGATTAAATGATCATATGTTTGAGGGTGTGTGTCAGGACATTCAACTCTATTCCATTGGTCTGCGGGTCTGTCTTTATTCCAATACTATGCTGTTTTAATTACTATCACTTTGTAGTACAGTTTGAGGTTGGGAAAGGTGATGCTTCCCATCTTCCTTTTTTCCAAGAATTGCAAGAATTGCTTTAGGTATTTGTGGGGACTTATTGTTTCAAATGAATTTTAGGAGTGTTTGATCAATTTCTTTGAAAAATATCATGAGTAGCCTTATAGGGACTGTATAGAATCTATATAATGCTTTGGGGAGTATTGCCATTTTGATAATGTTAATTCTCCCAATCCATGAGCAGGGAATGTGTCATCCATTTCCTAGTGCCCTCTTTTACTTCTTGAAATCGCATTTTTGTAGTTTATTTGCAAAGGTCCTTTACCTCCTTAGTTAAGCTGATTCCAGGGTACTTGATTTTCTGAGATACTGTTCTGAATGGGCTTTTAAAAAATATCACGTTCTTCTCTTTCATTATTTGCGTATAGGAAAGCCATGGACTTTTTTTTTTTTTTTGCTTTTTTTTGTGGGGGGGGTGTTCACACCCAGCGATGCACAGGGGTTACTCCTGGCTCTGCACTCAAGAATTACTCCTGGCAGTGCTCAGAAGATCACATAGGATGCTGGAAATCGAACCCGGGTTGGACTTGTGCAAGGCAAATGCTCTACCCACTGTGCTATCGCTCCAGCCCCAGCCATGGACTTTTGGGTATTGATTTTGTAACCTGCCACTATACTATCCAACTATTGTTTCTAGGAGTTTTTTGCTAGAGGCTTTAGGGTTCTCTAAGAATAGTATCATGTTATTAGAATCTGCATTTTATAACCTGCACTTAAGATCTTTAAAGTTTGGTGAAGACTATAGTAAATGATCTTAAGGTTTCTTCCTTTATTTATTGGTGAGTTATTGATTCTAGAAAACTACCCAGCATGGCCGTTTTCATGTATTCCATCCTTTCAGTGTGGATTACTGCATTTAGATAAGAAACTAATATCGTCCCATTGTTCATCAATTTGCTCGAGCGGGCACCAGTAACATCTCCATTGTGAGACTTGTTACTGATTTTGGCATATCAAATACGCCATGGGTAGCTTGCCAGGCTCTGCTGTGCAGGCAGGATACTCTCGGTAGATTGCAGAATTCCCCAAGAGGGGCGGAGGAATCCAACCCGGGTCAGCCATATGCAAGGCAAGCACCCTACATCATTTTGATGTATTGTTTATCTTTTTAACCCATTATAAGTTAGCTCCAAGTAATGATACCAGTTTGAATTTATAAATGATTTCTTGTAGTGTACAAATGTCTCTAAGTTTCACCACCCTCTACTATCTTAGGTAATAATTAGAATACCGGAGTTTAAAATATAATATTATATCAATATTTTTATTAGTAACAAATAAAATGGTAATGTTATTAGCTGATTATATATGCAGGCACACTAAGAATAATGTAAAACTTTCTTGTTTTTGGACAGTGCACTACTCAGATGTTCCAATCAGCAATTTTAACAGAAATTTATTACTGTAAAAGATTAGCTACAAAGTAATTTGGCATCTGACTTGCTTAATTGGAAAAAATTGTCATAAGAGTATAAAAATTTCTCTCAAACTTCAGAAAAGTGTCTTTGTAGATTAAAAGAAAGTAACTTGGCACCAGGAGGATAATACAGCAGTTAGGGCCCTTGTCTTGCACACAGCTAATGACTAATCTGGATTTGATCTCTGATCTCTTATGGTCCTTTGAGCCCACCAGGAGAGACCCTGAGCGAAGAGCCAGAAGTAAACCCTGAGTGCTGTGTGGTCTCCCCTTAAAAAAGGGTGACGGAAGTCCTGTTTTGTTCTTGTACCTATAGTGCCTGGCTCGGAGTCTGCACCTGGCTTTTTCACTGGGGATGCCCCAGAGGGGCTGAGGAATAGAGATGTTACTGGTGCCTGTTTGAGTAAATTGATGAACAACGGGATGACAGTGATACAGTGATACATATAGTGCCTAAAGAATGAGTATATATGTATATAATATAATACAATAATATAAATAATATATAAAATATAATATATGTAATACATATCATACAATAATATGTTATCGAATTGTTATAATACAATATAGTGTATATGAATATATATAATTTTACCTCCATTTTTCATGGAACTGTGACATTCTGAAAGGATAAATTTTTAGACATTGGAACATCTCCCCAGGCTAATCGCTTTATTAAATGATTTCCCCATATTAATTATGGAGGTTTATTTTTAATTAAAAATTTTTAAGTTTTGCGCCACACCTGGAGGGGCTTATGTCTAGTTCTATGCTCAAGGGTGACCCTTGGCAATTCTTAGGCGACCATATGGGGTGCCAGAGTTGGAATCAGGGTCAGCTACATACTAGGTTTAACCCCTGTACTATCTTTCTAATCCCTAATTGTGATTCTGATTTGATAACAGTTATGAAAGATATGATTCAAATATAAAATTAAAGCGTTTTACAGTTTAGAAAAAATACCTCCTTGAGAAATAAAAACACTGTTGGATATTTAGGAAGATATATGTTCAGTTATAGACTCCCTTTCTTTATTCCCAGGGATAGCTACGTGGCCTTGTTTAATTTTTAAAGCCTTGGAATGTCTCTATAAACATGTTGTTCAGCTTTGAAAAAATTACTAGCAAGCATAAATATAACGCTATAGAGAGAATGTCTTATGATCCAAATTTCATTGGAGAAGCTAGTTTGAGTAAAAGTATATAGGTCAAAGTCTGATTTCAGTTTTCTTGAAAGTTTACAAGTATTTTTCAGGGAAGTCAGTAAATTAAGGTTTTGAGCAAGTCTTTTGATATGGCATTTATTTTCTACAATTGGGGTATTTGTCAGTACTGTGGTCTATAATACAGGTATTGGATGGTCAGTAGTATTGTCAAGGATTTCTGCATCTGCATCTGGGTGGTGGCACAGTTTCTTTAGAGTTTAGGATTTGCATTTCAAAGGGATGTGTTCCTCATGTCTTTGGACTGCTTCAGGGCTGAACAATTTCTGAAGTTTAAGTTTACCCAAAGCTTACTACCAGGTCCCCTCCCCCCATCTGTGTCTGCAACTTAGCCCCTCCATCCCTTCTTCCCCCGACTCATCTCTTAATTTTTTTTTTTTTTGTTCTGCTTTTTGGGTCACACCCAGCAATGCACAGGGGTTACTCCTGGCTCTGCACGTTGGAATCACTCCTGGCGGTGCTCAGGGGACAATATAGGATGTTGGGAATCGAACCCGGATCAGCCGCATGCAAGGCAAACGCTCTACTGTTGTGCTATTGCTCCAGCACCATCTCTTAAATTTTTTAGGGATGCATGGATGAAAGCCTATTTTTAAAGGATGCATAGATGAAGGTCTGTCTGTAACAAGTTCATGCTGACAAAGGACACAGACCCTGCCTATGTAAGGATATGAAGTCTTATGCTAATTTAGTATTTATGGGACCCAAGTAGTGTTTATTTGGTTTCATAAAAGGCAATTACAGAAAAATTTAAAAGGCCATAAGAATATGAAAGGACCATCATGAGTGCAAGTGTTTCCCTGTCACAATATCTATTTTAACTTGTGTATGCTGAGAACTTCAGGCCAAGACAATTTGGAGAAATAGTATATAAACACCTAGCTATTCTGGCCTCTCCCCGCTCCCCGTTCCAGAAGTTTATGTTTTGGCTTGAACATATGTTTTTTTCCACTAACATCTCAAAACTTTTTTCAGTAAAAGCTATTTTGTTTCTAAAAACAAAAGAAAAGTGGCATTGTGTAAGGAATCGGAATACTCTGTTCTTGATTCTAAATCAATGGCCTACTTTAATCTCTTAAAAATATCTTAATTATTATCTCTGTAGGTGAAATATAATCTTCTGATGTAACTAGGATAAGGGTAAAGTAATAAAATTACAAATGAATAAGTCATATCAGCTCTGTATAGGAGGAATAAAAATCCCCGGGGGAGAAAAATTTCTTAAATCATTCAACTTTTCTATTCATGTCATTTGATTAATGAGAGTTACTTAGACCAAGCCCTCACACAGAGTGTTGAATTTTTTGCCGTTTTATTTATTCCCACATGATACAATCTTATTTTTTCTACATGTCTTTTTTTTCATTCTGGAATGTAGATTTTCGAAGATATGTAAATCTTTGGATACATGGTTGTATATACTTGTAATCTTTGAACATATAGCACATAGGAAACAGTCAGTGAATGGTGAATGAATGAATGTCTTGTCATCTCTTGTAATTCACAGCTCTTATTGTCAGTTTCTTAGGTTTTTTTGTCATTTTCTTCAGTTTAGCATCTTATAATGCTTCCTATTATATTTCTTTTGGTTCAGTATCTGTTTGTTTTATTCCTGTAATACATTCTCTGTGTTCCTTGATGACAAAAGTGAGACAAATGCTTCCCTTGTATACCTCACAGTACAAGGCCAGTGAATGTAGGAACTTGATGAATTGAATACATTTATTTATACATAATGACTTAAATTACTATTGTGTCATTTGCCTTTAAGAAATGTTTTTATTAGAAAGCATAGTATGAATTATAAACAATAAAATTTTGCAAATTTATTTTTAAGCATAGGTAATTTTTGCTAATGTTTTGCTATGTCTCATGTTAAATTTTTGTAATAAATTTATAAGTTTTGTAGTTTTAATTTTACAAGTTCCTACACAAAATTTATAAAACAAGAGGAAAGGTGTCACAATTTTCAGTGAGATAAATTCTTACCTTGAAACTTTCACTTTTCAAAAAAGAGGAAAATTTAGGCAGAACTCTTCATGACTTTGAAGTTAAGGCATCTTCAAGGATGAAACACCACAGACCAAGCAGGTGGAAGCAAAGATATACACATGGGAATACTTTAAACTAAGAAGTTCTGCTCCTTAAAGGAAATGATGAACAGGATACAAAGATGGCTCACTATGGGATGGGAGAAATTATTTGCCACACACTAATCTGATAAGGGTTTAATTTTCAAGATGTATAAGGCACTGATAAAATTTTTCAGGAATAAAATATCCAATCTCATAAAAAAAGAAAATGGGGGAAAAGTGATAAATGAAACTTCTTCAAAGAACTATAAAGGCCAAAAGGCACATGAAAAAATGCTGTACATTACTAATTATTAGGGAGTTGCAAATCAAACCAACAATGAGATACAGTCTTACACCACAGAGACTGACACACATCAAAAAGCACAAGAACAACCAGTGCTGGCACTGGTGTTGGGGAAAAGGACTCTTCTTTCATTGCTAATGGGAATGTTGACTTGGTCCAGCCTTTTGGGAAAACAATATGGACATTCCTCAAAAACTAGAAGTTAACTTTCCAGATTACCTAGCAGTACTGTTCCTTGGAATATACCTTGTAGCACCAAAACAATGCAGCAAAGGCATCTGCACTATTATGTTCTTTACAGCACTGTTTAAAATAGCCAGAATCTGGAAGCAGCCCAAGTGCTCAAGAACACACAACTAGATAAAGCACGGTGTCACTGTATTACTGTCATCTCGTTGTTCATCGATTTGCTCAAGTGGGCGCCAGTAGCATCTCCATTTGCCCTAGCCTTGAGATTTTAGCAGCCTCTCTTTACTCATCCTTCCTAACGGTTCCTCATTGGAGGCTCTTTCAGGGTCAGGGGAATGAGACCCATCATTGTTACTGTTTTTGGCATATTGAATATGCCACGGGGAGCTTGCCAGGCTCTGATGTGGGGGCAGGATACTCTCCGTAGCTTGCGGGGTTCTCTGACAGTGAGAACTAGACAATAAGAGGTCATAACAATAAAGAGAGGTAAAGACCACTCCTTTAGGAAATTAACTCAAGAACAAAATAAGGAGATAACTCCAGATTACTAGGAGATCTGCACAAAAGTGGGATTCCATCCAGGGTGTGCTGCTTTCTTCTTTCCTTAGCTAGTAATTCATTTAAACGGTTATAGTAAATTTACTTCTTATAATATTTCTAGCAATGTCATTTTGGTTTTTTTTTTTTTTAATGAATCACTGGGAGACACAGTTGCAGACTTACAAACTTTTGTGATTACATTTCAGTCATACAGTGATTGAATACCCATTTCTTCACCAGTGCCCATACTCCACCACCAATTTTCCGAGTATCCCTCCGAACACACATCAGAATCTTTAACTTTATTATGAATGAGAGACAAGTATAAGAGGCATGGGTTAAATATTTTTACATGGATAAGAAATGAGAGAGCTTGAGCTTTCACTTTTTTCCTTATGTAGGCCTGCATTGTTATCAATTTTCTCCTTATTCCTGGTTTTTCTGTGTCCCTTAGATTCTGATAGTTTAATTCTTTATTAATATTGAGGATTAAATTTTTTAATTTTTAATTTTTTATTGAATCACTGCAAGGTATAGTTACAGACTTACAAACTTTCGTGCTTATGTTTTAGTCATATGAAGATTGAGTGCCCATTCCTCTACCAGTGCCCGTTCACCACCAATGTTCCCGGTATTCCTCTCACCCCTCCCCTGAGTGATGTCATTTTGCATGAGCACAGAAAGAGATATATCAAGCTTAAAGTTTGGCTCTTCCTGGGTACATCTCACTCCCTACATATTCTAGACCACAGTCCTCAGGCAAGATTAGTTTATCCTAACCTCAGCAGGGTCCTTATTCAGTTACCTCCTTTTGGGTCATGACAGAGTTTGTCCATGACCGTGCTCTTAACTTACAGTTAATATCATGGTGCTTGGCCTGGCCCTAGGGGGGAGGATGTAATTTCAAACAATACCTTTCCAAAACTGAGTCTTTAAAATGTAGTTAAAATATTATATTACATTTTATTCTTACAAAGAGCTCACAAATAACTACAGTGAAAGTGTTTCAGGCAAAATCTGAATGGATCAATAAATCTGAATAATTACAGAACACAAAAATGCTTTTTTTGGGGAAACACAGTGGCACTGAATACCCTGGTATCCATATCAACCCATAACAATATAGATAAAGCAACTTTGGTATATTTACACAGTGGAATACTATGCAGCCATTAGGGAAAAATAAAGTCATGAAATTTGCTTACATATGGGTAGACATGGAGGGAATGTAGTGCTGAGTGAAATAAGTCAGAGATAGAGGAACAGACATAGAATGATCACACTTATTTGCAGGATATAAAAAACAAAGTTTGAGAATGATACTCAAAGACATTAAAAACAAAGGCTGGGAAGACTTGTCTGTGGTAGGAAGCTTTGTTACAAGGCGGGTTGGCGGGGAGGAGTGTTGTTAGGATGGAGAAGGGACCGTTTCCTAACCATTGGAAATGGTCACTCTGAACAAGAACTGAAGTGATATAAATGAAACCCTTTTAGTAATAGTATTGCAAACCACAGTGCCTAGAAGGAAAAAGAGAAAGAAATTTGGGACGTTGATGGTGGGAAATGTACACTACTGTTGGGACAAGAGACAGAAGTGAGGGGTGTTGGAACATTATATCAATAAAAATCAAGAACAACTTTGTAACTGTGTATGTCGTCATGATTCAATAAAAAGTCTTTGTTATACTAGTTTTTTGGGGATTTGGTTTAAAAATTTAATATTTTAAGTAATTCAGATGTGTTGTCTACTTTGCCTATTAGATATGCCTTTGCATATTTTAAAAAATACTTTATTATCGTTTCTCATGTTAACATACTGTTACATTTGTGAAATTATTTTTTAACGTAACTTTATTGTGTCACTGTATTTTTGTAGAGTCATTGCTTATGCTCTATAACTTTCCTACATGTATATTTTGTATATAATTACTTGGAGATAAGTTTACAAGAATATACTTAACATTTTAAAATGTCAAAATAGTTACTGCAACAATAAGTAATTATTTAAAGGGAAAATTTAGAACTTTATAAAAAGTTTTGTCGGTTTGTATTTTATATGAGAATTGTTAATTAGAAATTTTTATTTGCTTTATTTCAGACCAGTCTGTCCATATGGGGATGGGGAAGCCTTGGCATTGTTCTTTCTTTAATAACCTTTGGACCCTTTGTGATACTTTACTTGGCATTTTATATCCTCTGCTTTGTGGGTGGGTAAGTATACATACTGGTCATTTTAAATTTCTATGTAATATTCTGTTGTTGAAAATGGAAGGTAATGGTTTATTATTTTTTGTGTGTTTGTGTGGGTGGAGGGGATTTGGGATCAAACTCAAGGCCTTATGCATGGAAGGCAAGTGTTTACTACTGAGCTCCCTGGGCCCAGTTTTTAAATGATATCTGTACAAATTTATTTTATCAAAGTTAGAGAAATAAATTTAAACCCAAAACATGCCTTACTGTGAGATTTTTGGGCTTGATTCTTGGCATTATGGCAACATAAAGTGAAATTAAAGCACCAGTAGAAACAAAAGTGATGATGGTTGTTATTGAAACCAAAGTATGGATAGTCATTTTTTTAAACCAGAATTTTAATTTCTGCTGATATTAAATCGTTTGTGAAAATATGAAAAATTTTAAGATATTTAAAAATATTGGTGTTATTTCTGATATAAATTCTGCTTTTACCTGAAAAAAGATATTGTTTTGTTGATTAGACTTTAAACAATACAATGATTTCCATTAATGAAAGCTGTGTCATTTTGCTTTAGAAAGTTAAAACACATCTGATTGCATTTTTCTCTTCATAGTTACTTGATTTAAAATGTTTGTGTCTTACCTTGATCTGGTAGCCCCTCCCCCCTGTACAATAGAGTTTTAGATTATGATCTTATATGTCTTTTTATGCAGAATATTTGGTATAAGGGGTTAATTATATGTAATCAGATGTAGAAGAGGGCCAGAACTGTGACTGAATAGTAAAGCTCATATACTGCATGCATGCAGCCTGGATTCAATCTCTGGCCTTTTAGAAACATCAAAACAAATCCAAGTCTGCAGCTAAACTTTTAAGGATTGGGTTTATGGCTAAACCTTTGCATTTGATACCATGGATTTGATTCCCAGTTCTGCTAAATAAATAAATAAAGCACCCTCAGGTAAAAGACATACTTAGTTTAAATGAGTATTTTGTTGTTAACTTATGTGTTCATTTGTGTGTAATATTATGTGTCTTGCATGTATATATTTGGGTGTGCTTTTACCTTGCAGGTAAAAGACATACTTAGTTGAAAAGTGTTTTGTTGCTAACTTATTGTATATGTGTATCTATGATACATATTTGTGTATTTATGGAATGAACATGAGTTTAAAAAAAAACAAAACACAAAAACGTCTTGAAGTCCAGTGATTGAGTTAAGTTGTTTCAACCTGTTGGTTTAAAACGGTGGTCTTCTAGCACCAGCCCACAGCTGTAGAATGGTTGAATATCATGGTCTACTGCCTCAGTAATAGCTGCTGGTCTGTGGACTGGTTTGCAAACAGGTGCTGCCTGTAGATATTAAAAGGTCAGAGAACCCTGATTTATAGGACTCGCCTGAATTGAATAGCATATGTAGATTGTTACTTGAGAGATTATAGAAGACATTACTAGCTTATGGTTATCTATCACCTGATCCAGCTAATGAGTTTGAAAAGCAGTGTTAACTTTGTTATGGTGAGTGTAGACACCACTACATAACTGAACATTAATACAACAGATATTTTAGAATAAAACTGTTTTAGACTTGTGTTTTCATGATAATTTCTTAGATGTAAGCTGCATGTGGGACTGAGTTATAAGAATG